>NC_052159.1:5778520-5883640 GCF_902713615.1 Scyliorhinus canicula
GATCGGGGAGCTGCACTGAGTGAGTGCTGCACTGATCGGGGCGCTGCACTGATCGGGGAGCTGCACTGATCGGGGCGCTGCACTGATCGGCGCGCTGCACTGATCGGGGCGCTGCACTGATCGGGGAGCTGCACTGATCGGGGAGCTGCACTGATCGGGGTGCTGCACTGATCGGGGAGCTGCACTGAGAGAGTGCTGCACTGATCGGGGCGCTGCACTGATCGGGGCGCTGCACTGATCGGGCGCTGCACTGAGAGAGAGCTGCACTGAGAGAGAGCTGCACTGATCAGGGCGCTGCACTGAGAGAGAGCTGCACTGAGAGAGTGCTGCACTGATCGGGGTGCTGCACTGATCGGGGCGCTGCACTGAGAGCTGCACTGAGAGAGAGCTGCACTGATCGGGGCGCTGCACTGATCGGGGCGCTGCACTGATCGGGGCGCTGCACTGAGAGAGAGCTGCACTGAGAGAGAGCTGCACTGAGAGAGTGCTGCACTGATCGGGGTGCTGCACTGATCGGGGAGCTGCACTGATCGGGGCGCTGCACTGATCGGGGCGCTGCACTGATCGGGGCGCTGCACTGAGAGAGAGCTGCACTGATCGGGGCGCTGCACTGATCGGTGGCGCTGCACTGAGAGAGAGCTGCACTGATCGGGGCGCTGCACTGATCGGGGCGCTGCACTGAGAGAGAGCTGCACTGATCGGGGCGCTGCACTGAGTGAGTGCTGCACTGAGAGAGTGCTGCACTGATCGGGGCGCTGCACTGGAGAGAGCTGCACTGAGAGAGAGCTGCACTGAGAGAGTGCTGGCACTGAGAGAGTGCTGCACTGAGAGAGAGCTGCACTGATCGGGGCGCTGCACTGAGAGAGAGCTGCACTGATCGGGGCGCTGCACTGATCGGGGTGCTGCACTGATCGTGGCGCTGCACTGATGGAGTGCTGCACTGAGAGAGTGCTGTACTGATCGGGGCGCTGCACTGAGAGAGAGCTGCACTGAGAGAGAGCTGCACTGATCGGGGCGCTGCACTGATCGGGGCGCTGCACTGATCGGGGCGCTGCACTGATCGGGGCGCTGCACTGATCGGGGAGCTGCACTGATCGGGGAGCTGCACTGATCGGGGTGCTGCACTGATCGGGGCGCTGCACTGATCGGGGCGCTGCACTGATCGGGGCGCTGCACTGATCGGGGCGCTGCACTGATCGGGGTGCTGCACTGATCGGGGCGCTGCACTGATCGGGGCGCTGCACTGATCGGGTTGCTGCACTGATCGGGGTGCTGCACTGATCGGGGCGCTGCACTGATCGGGGCGCTGCACTGAGAGAGTGCTGCACTGATCGGGCCGCTGCACTGAGAGAGAGCTGCACTGAGAGAGAGCTGCACTGATCGGGGCGCTGCACTGAGAGAGAGCTGCACTGATCGGGGCGCTGCACTGAGAGAGAGCTGCACTGAGAGAGAGCTGCACTGATCGGGGCGCTGCACTGAGAGAGAGCTGCACTGATCGGGGCGCTGCACTGATCGGGGCGCTGCACTGATCGGGGTGCTGCACTGAGAGAGAGCTGCACTGATCGGGGCGCTGCACTGAGAGAGAGCTGCACTGATCGGGACGCTGCACTGATCGGGGCGCTGCACTGATCGGGGCGCTGCACTGAGTGAGTGCTGCACTGAGTGAGTGCTGCACTGAGTGAGTGCTGCACTGAGTGAGTGCTGCACTGAGAGAGTGCTGCACTGATCAGGGCGCTGCACTGAGTGAGTGCTGCACTGATCGGGGGCGCTGCACTGATCGGGGCGCCTGCACTGATCGGGGCGCTGCACTGAGTGAGTGCTGCACTGAGAGAGTGCTGCACTGAGAGAGTGCTGCACTGAGAGAGAGCTGCACTGATCGGGGCGCTGCACTGAGAGAGAGCTGCACTGAGAGAGTGCTGCACTGAGAGAGAGCTGCACTGAGAGAGAGCTGCACTGAGAGAGAGCTGCACTGAGAGAGAGCTGCACTGAGAGAGTGCTGCACTGAGAGAGAGCTGCACTGAGAGAGAGCTGCACTGAGAGAGAGCTGCACTGAGAGAGTGCTGCACTGATCGGGGCGCTGCACTGATCGGGATGCTGCACTGATAGGGATGCTGCACTGATCGGGATGCTGCACTGATCGGGGCGCTGCACTGATCGGGGCGCTGCACTGAGAGAGAGCTGCACTGATCGGGGCGCTGCACTGAGAGAGAGCTGCACTGAGAGAGAGCTGCACTGAGAGAGTGCTGCACTGATCGGGGCGCTGCACTGATCGGGACGCTGAACTGAGAGAGAGCTGCAATGATCGGGGCGCTGCACTGAGAGAGAGCTGCACTGATCGGGGTGCTGCACTGATCGGGCGCTGCACTGAGAGAGAGCTGCACTGAGAGAGAGCTGCACTGATCGGGGCGCTGCACTGATCGGGACGCTGCACTGATCGGGGCGCTGCACTGAGAGAGAGCTGCACTGAGAGAGAGCTGCACTGATCGGGGGCGCTGCACTGATCGGGACGCTGCACTGATCGGGGCGCTGCACTGAGAGAGAGCTGCACTGAGAGAGAGCTGCACTGATCGGGGCACTGCACTGAGAGAGAGCTGCACTGATCGGGGCGCTGCACTGAGAGAGTGCTGCACTGATCAGGGCGCTGCACTGAGAGAGAGCTGCACTGAGAGAGTGCTGCACTGAGAGAGTGCTGCACTGAGAGAGTGCTGCACTGAGAGAGAGCTGCACTGATCGGGGCGCTGCACTGATCGGGGCGCTGCACTGATTCGGGGCGCTGCACTGATCGGGGCGCTGCACTGATCGGGGCGCTGCACTGAGAGAGTGCTGCACTGATCGGGGCGCTGCACTGATCGGGGTGCTGCACTGATCGGGGCGCTGCACTGAGAGAGTGCTGCACTGATCGGGGCGCTGCACTGATCGGGGCGCTGCACTGATCGGGGCGCGGCACTGAGAGAGTGCTGCACTGATCGGGGCGCTGCACTGAGAGAGTGCTGCACTGATCGGGGTGCTGCACTGATCGGGGAGCTGCACTGATCGGGGCGCTGCACTGATCGGGGCGCTGCACTGAGAGCTGCACTGAGAGAGAGCTGCACTGATCGGGGCGCTGCACTGATCGGGGCGCTGCACTGATCGGGGCGCTGCACTGAGAGAGAGCTGCACTGAGAGAGAGCTGCACTGAGAGAGTGCTGCACTGATCGGGGTGCTGCACTGATCGGGGAGCTGCACTGATCGGGGCGCTGCACTGATCGGGGCGCTGCACTGATCGGGGCGCTGCACTGAGAGCTGCACTGAGAGAGAGCTGCACTGATCGGGGCGCTGCACTGATCGGGGCGCTGCACTGATCGGGGCGCTGCACTGAGAGAGAGCTGCACTGAGAGAGAGCTGCACTGAGAGAGTGCTGCACTGATCGGGGTGCGGCACTGATCGGGGAGCTGCACTGATCGGGGCGCTGCACTGATCGGGGCGCTGCACTGATCGGGGCGCTGCACTGAGAGAGAGCTGCACTGATCGGGGCGCTGCACTGATCGGGGCGCTGCACTGAGAGAGAGCTGCACTGATCGGGGCGCTGCACTGATCGGGGCGCTGCACTGAGAGAGAGCTGCACTGATCGGGGCGCTGCACTGAGTGAGTGCTGCACTGAGAGAGTGCTGCACTGATCGGGGCGCTGCACTGAGAGAGAGCTGCACTGAGAGAGAGCTGCACTGAGAGAGTGCTGCACTGAGAGAGTGCTGCACTGAGAGAGAGCTGCACTGATCGGGGCGCTGCACTGAGAGAGAGCTGCACTGATCGGGGCGCTGCACTGATCGGGGTGCTGCACTGATCGGGGCGCTGCACTGAGTGAGTGCTGCACTGAGAGAGTGCTGTACTGATCGGGGCGCTGCACTGAGAGAGAGCTGCACTGAGAGAGAGCTGCACTGATCGGGGCGCTGCACTGATCGGGGCGCTGCACTGATCGGGGCGCTGCACTGATCGGGGCGCTGCACTGATCGGGGAGCTGCACTGATCGGGGAGCTGCACTGATCGGGGTGCTGCACTGATCGGGGCGCTGCACTGATCGGGGCGCTGCACTGATCGGGGCGCTGCACTGATCGGGGCGCTGCACTGATCGGGGTGCTGCACTGATCGGGGCGCTGCACTGATCGGGGCGCTGCACTGATCGGGTTGCTGCACTGATCGGGGTGCTGCACTGATCGGGTTGCTGCACTGATCGGGGTGCTGCACTGATCGGGGCGCTGCACTGATCGGGGCGCTGCACTGAGAGAGTGCTGCACTGATCGGGCCGCTGCACTGAGAGAGAGCTGCACTGAGAGAGAGCTGCACTGATCGGGGCGCTGCACTGAGAGAGAGCTGCACTGATCGGGGCGCTGCACTGAGAGAGAGCTGCACTGAGAGAGAGCTGCACTGATCGGGGCGCTGCACTGAGAGAGAGCTGCACTGATCGGGGCGCTGCACTGATCGGGGCGCTGCACTGATCGGGGTGCTGCACTGAGAGAGAGCTGCACTGATCGGGGCGCTGCACTGAGAGAGAGCTGCACTGATCGGGGCGCTGCACTGATCGGGGCGCTGCACTGATCGGGGCGCTGCACTGAGTGAGTGCTGCACTGAGTGAGTGCTGCACTGAGTGAGTGCTGCACTGAGTGAGTGCTGCACTGAGAGAGTGCTGCACTGATCAGGGCGCTGCACTGAGTGAGTGCTGCACTGATCGGGGCGCTGCACTGATCGGGGCGCTGCACTGATCGGGGCGCTGCACTGAGTGAGTGCTGCACTGAGAGAGTGCTGCACTGAGAGAGTGCTGCACTGAGAGAGAGCTGCACTGATCGGGGCGCTGCACTGAGAGAGAGCTGCACTGAGAGAGTGCTGCACTGAGAGAGAGCTGCACTGAGAGAGAGCTGCACTGAGAGAGAGCTGCACTGAGAGAGAGCTGCACTGAGAGAGTGCTGCACTGAGAGAGAGCTGCACTGAGAGAGAGCTGCACTGAGAGAGAGCTGCACTGAGAGAGTGCTGCACTGATCGGGGCGCTGCACTGATCGGGATGCTGCACTGATAGGGATGCTGCACTGATCGGGATGCTGCACTGATCGGGGCGCTGCACTGATCGGGGCGCTGCACTGAGAGAGAGCTGCACTGATCGGGGCGCTGCACTGAGAGAGAGCTGCACTGAGAGAGAGCTGCACTGAGAGAGTGCTGCACTGATCGGGGCGCTGCACTGATCGGGACGCTGAACTGAGAGAGAGCTGCACTGATCGGGGCGCTGCACTGAGAGAGAGCTGCACTGATCGGGGTGCTGCACTGATCGGGGCGCTGCACTGAGAGAGAGCTGCACTGAGAGAGAGCTGCACTGATCGGGGCGCTGCACTGATCGGGACGCTGCACTGATCGGGGCGCTGCACTGAGAGAGAGCTGCACTGAGAGAGAGCTGCACTGATCGGGGCGCTGCACTGATCGGGACGCTGCACTGATCGGGGCGCTGCACTGAGAGAGAGCTGCACTGAGAGAGAGCTGCACTGATCGGGGCACTGCACTGAGAGAGAGCTGCACTGATCGGGGCGCTGCACTGAGAGAGTGCTGCACTGATCAGGGCGCTGCACTGAGAGAGAGCTGCACTGAGAGAGTGCTGCACTGAGAGAGTGCTGCACTGAGAGAGTGCTGCACTGAGAGAGAGCTGCACTGATCGGGGCGCTGCACTGATCGGGGCGCTGCACTGATCGGGGCGCTGCACTGATCGGGGCGCTGCACTGATCGGGGCGCTGCACTGAGAGAGTGCTGCACTGATCGGGGCGCTGCACTGATCGGGGTGCTGCACTGATCGGGGCGCTGCACTGAGAGAGTGCTGCACTGATCGGGGCGCTGCACTGATCGGGGCGCTGCACTGATCGGGGCGCGGCACTGAGAGAGTGCTGCACTGATCGGGGCGCTGCACTGAGAGAGTGCTGCACTGATCGGGGCGCTGCACTGATCGGGGCGCTGCACTGATCGGGGCGCGGCACTGAGAGAGTGCTGCACTGATCGGGGCGCTGCACTGATCGAGGCGCTGCACTGATCGGGGCGCTGCACTGATCGGGTTGCTGCACTGATCGGGGCGCTGCACTGATCGGGGCGTTGCACTGAGAGAGTGCTGCACTGATCGGGGCGCTGCACTGAGAGAGTGCTGCACTGATCGGGGCGCTGCACTGAGAGAGTGCTGCACTGATCGGGGCGCTGCACTGATCGGGGCGCTGCACTGAGAGAGTGCTGCACTGATCGGGGCGCTGCACTGAGAGAGAGCTGCACTGAGAGAGTGCTGCACTGATCGGGGCGCTGCACTGATCGGGGCGCTGCACTGAGAGAGTGCTGCACTGATCGGGGCGCTGCACTGAGAGAGTGCTGCACTGATCGGGTTGCTGCACTGATCGGGGCGCTGCACTGATCGGGGCGCTGCACTGATCGGGTTGCTGCACTGATCGGGGCGCTGCACTGATCGGGGCGCTGCACTGATCGGGGCGCTGCACTGAGAGAGTGCTGCACTGATCGGGGCGCTGCACTGAGAGAGAGCTGCACTGAGAGAGAGCTGCACTGATCGGGGTGCTGCACTGATCAGGGGCGCTGCACTGAGAGAGTGCTGCACTGATCGGGGCGCTGCACTGAGAGAGTGCTGCACTGATCGGGGCGCTGCACTGAGAGAGAGCTGCACTGAGAGAGTGCTGCACTGATCGGGGTGCTGCACTGATCGGGGCGCTGCACTGATCGGGGCGCTGCACTGAGAGAGAGCTGCACTGATCGGGGCGCTGCACTGCTCGGGGCGCTGCACTGATCGGGGCGCTGCACTGATCGGGCGCTGCACTGATCGGGGCGCTGCCCTCCAGAGACTCTCTCTGGGGAATGACGCTCTGCTCTCTGGAAGGACAGCAGAATTCTCCCCGGCGCCCTGGACAATGCTCATCTCTCAGCCAATACCACCAGACATCACTGTTTCTGGGGGCTCAGTGTGGGTGATTGGCTGCTGCGTTTCTACACATCAGTGGGCACATTTCTGAAGTATTTAGTTTGTTTTATAATTCTTCCAAAGGATGTGGCGTCACTGACCTGCATGTTTTGCCCATCCCTAATTGCCCTTGAACTGAGTGACTCGCTCGGCCATTTCAGAGGCAGATAGGAGTCAACGACATTGCTGTGGGTCGGGAGTCACATGTAGGCCAGACCAGGTAAGGGCGGCAGATTTCCTTCCCTAAAGGTCATTAGTGAACCAGATGGGTTTTTATAATAATCGATGGTAGTTTCATGGTCACCATGACTGAGACGAATTTTATATTCCAGATTTATTGACTGAATTTAAATTTCACCGGCGACCGAGGTGGGATTTGCCCCCAGGGGCATTAACCTGGGCTTTATGGGATACCAGCCCAGTGACATCACCGCTGTCTCCCGCTCAAGTGAAGCACCTTGGGACAACATCCTGAGGTTGAGAAAGGCACTACAGAAATGCAAGTTCTTGGGACTTTCAGAGTCTTCAGAAAGCGCTTATTTACATGAAGCCTTTTGGAAATCTGAAATGCCCTTCCCCAAATATAACTGAAGCTAGGAGGTGGGGATGGGGTGTGGCAGGGTTGGGGGGGGGGGGGGGGGGGGAGGGAGGCTACTGAAAGTTTCAGTGATGAGATTCCTGGATTTTTGTTGGTCTAGGATATATGGGCAGCACGGTAGCTCAGTGGTTAGCACTGTTGCTTCACAAGCGCCAGGGTCCCAGGTTCGATTCCCCTCTGGGTCACTGTCTGTGCGGAGTCTGCACGATCTCCCCGTGTCTGCGTGGGTTTCCTCCGGGTGCTCCGCTTTCCTCCCCAACATCCCGAATGATGTGTAGGTTAGGTGGATTGGGCATTCTGAATTCTCCCTCTGTGCACGCGGTCAGGTGCCGGAATGTGGCGAGTAGGGGCTTTTCACAGTAACTTCATTACAGTGTCAATGTAAGCCTATTTGCGACACTAATAAAGATTATTATTTGACGATTACACTTGGCAGAAACAGATCAGTCATTAGCCAATTGAATGGGGGACCAGGCTTGAGGAGTGGCTCCGAGTCTGTACATTTTAAATGTGGAAAAGCATGGATCATACTGCTCTCATTTTTAATTTTCACTTTTAAACTAGACAATCCTGCTTCGAAATTCCAGCCGACCTCCTGACAGATGTTTCCTACAACATTTACACTCAACCTGGCCCAACGTTCTGGGTGAGTGAGCCTGAGACATCGGTCTGAAGCCAGGAGATGCCAGAGGCTCTGTTTGAGTTTGAGCTCAGCTCTCTCCAACCCCCCCCCCCACTCCCGCCCACCGCCTCCCTGTGTCCTGGGTTCTGAGCGTGCTCAGTTTGTCCTCCGCAACAGGTGGATAGTAACTTGAACTTTTTTTTTGTTTTAATTCTCTCCGCATCCACACAGCCTCCGACAATGGAAGACTGTTGCCATCTGACTCCTGTGTTCGCTGTTTGGCAACGAGCTTCAATCTGTTACTGTTTAATAGGCCGCCTGCTCCCGACAGCCCTTCACAAAGCCCGTGTCTGTGTGAGCTCTGTTTAACTTACAGATTTTCACAGCATTAAGCTGACATTACTGGGGCTCCGGGTCAGGCACGGTGAGCTCGTCACCACTTCACAGTTCTCCCCGCGCAACATCCCCAATTCCAGATACGGAGACCAACACATTCAGAGCCTGCCAAGCTCAGACACGCAGGTTAACACTGGGCTACACACAGCATAAAATGGGTCACTTTCTTGGTGCTAATAAGAATCTACATTGTCCAGTAAGGCACCGAATCAGACAACAATTTACATCAAATATACACCAAAAAAAAAATAGGCCAACAGTCCAACGGTTCACGTTGCCGCTTATGCTCCACTTGATCCTTCTCCACCTGAATCGGTCATCGGAACCCTCTATTCCCTTCTTCCGATCCTTGAAACCCCTCTAAACTATTTTCAATAAACTCTTCCCCGGAGCAGCCTCGCTGCTTCCCAGCTTTTGCGCAAGTGAAGGAGACACATCCAGAGTGGGAATTTGGAACTTGGTAATTTGGTGCAGTGAGGTAATTTGGTGCAGAGTGGGAGAAGGTGCTTTTTCCCCGACTGTTTTGTTCTCTCTCTTTCCTCTGGCCTGTAACTTTTAATCTGCAGGGAGAGAAACAGAGAGCATCTGAGACCCTGGGAAGGTAAGTGATTTTAATTTATTTTTTTTCCTTTTCAAATTGTGTGGGGGGGGACTGAAGTGACATCACAGTAAAGCTGTGACCTGATTGCCTGGTTGGGAATCTACACTAAATTTTAAAATTAAGCATTGTTAAACTAATTAAACATAATAACTTAATTATAATTTAGAGGGGTATCTAAGCCAGAGATTGGAGAGTACTGTATTTAGCTTTCACATTTATGTAGAAATCTAGTGCTAGGAAACATAGTTAACAGTAACTTTTTTGACATTTAAAACAAAATTTAATTTACTAATTAATTGACGCAATGTCAATTAGAGGGGTGCAGTGCTCGGACTGAGAGATGCGGCAGGTCCGGGAGGCTTCCAGCGTCCCAGATGGCTTCATCTGCAGAAAGTGCACCCAACTTCGGCTCCTCACAGTCCGCATGGTTCGGTTGGAGCAGTAGTTGGATGCACTTCGGAGCATGCAGGTGATGGAAAGTGTCATAGATAGCAGTTATATAAATATGGTCACACCCAAGGTCCAGGCAGAGAAATGGGTGACCACCGGAAGGGGCAGGCAGTCAGTGCAGGAATCCCCTGTGGTTGTCCCCCTCTCGAACAGGTATACCCCTTTGGATACTGTCAGGGGGAATAGCCTATCAGGGAAAACAGCAGCAGCCAGAGCAGTGGCACCACGGCTGGCTCTGATGCTCAGCAGGGAGGGTCAAAGCGCAGAAGAGCAATAGTCATAGGGGACACTATAGTCAGGGTCACAGATAGGCACTTCTGTGAATGTGAAAGAGACTCCAGGATGGTATGTTGCCTCCCTGGTGCCAGGGTCCAGGATGTCTCTGAACGGGTAGCGGGCATCCTGAAGGGGGAGGGCAAACAGGCAGAGGTCGTTGTACATATTGGTACTAACGACATAGGCAGGAAGGGGCATGAGGTCCTGCAGCTGGAGTTCAGGGAGCTAGGCAGAAAGTTAAAAGACTGGACCTCTAGGGTTGTAATCTCGGGATTGCTCCCTGTGCCACCTGCCGATGAGGCGAGAAATAGAAAGATAGAGCAGCTAAACACGTGGCTAAACAGCTGGTGTAGGAGGGATGGTTTCCGTTATCTGGACCACTGGGAGCTCTTCCGGGGCAGGTGTGACCTGTATAAGAAGGACGGGTTGCACCTAAACTGGAGAGGCATAAATATCCTGGCCGCGAGGTTTGCTAGTGTCACACGGGAGGGTTTAAACTAGTATAGCAGGGGGTGGGCACCGGAGCAATAGGTCAGAAGGTGAAAGCATTGAGGGAGAACTAGGGAATAGGGCCAGTATGGCTCTGAGGCAGAGCAGACAGGGAGATGTTGCTGAAAACAGCGGGACTGGTGGCCTGAAGTGCATATATTTTAATGCAAGAAGTATTACGGGTAAGGCAGATGAACTTAGAGCTTGGATTAGTACTTGGAACTATGATGTTGTTGCCATTACAGAGACCTGGTTGAGGGAAGGACAGGATTGGCAGCTAAACATTCCAGGATTTAGATGTTTCAGGCAGGATAGAGGGGGATGTAAAAGGGGTGGCGGAGTTGCGCTACTGGTTAGGGAGAATATCACAGATGTACTACGGGACGATACCTCAGAGGGCAGCGAGGCTATATGGGTAGAGATCAGGAATAAGAAGGGTGCATGTTGGGGGTTTACTACAGGCCTCCCAACAGCCAGTGGGATAGAGGAGCAGGTGGGTAGACAGATTTTGGAAACGAGTAAAAACAACAGGGTTGTTGTGATTGGAGACTTCAACTTCCCCAATATTGACTGGGACTCACTTAGTGCCTGGGGCTTGGACAGGGCAGAGTTTGTAAGGAGCATCAAGGAGGGCTTCTTAAAACAATATGTAGACAGTCCAACTAGGGAAGGGGCTGTACTGGACCTGGTATTGGGGAATGAGCCCGGCCAGGTGGGAGAAGTTTCAGTAGGGGAGCATTTCGGGAACAGTGACCACAATTCAGTAAGTTTTAAAGTGCTGGTGGACAAGGATAAGAGTGGCCCTAGGGTGAATGTGCTAAATTGAGGGAAGGCTAATTATAATAATATTAGGCAGGAACTGGAGAACCTAGATTGGGGGTGGATGTTTGAGGGTAAATCAACATCTGACATGTGGGAGGCTTTCAAATGTCATTTGAAAGGAATTCAGGACTGGCATGTTCCTGTGTGGAAGAAGGATAAATACGGCAAATGTCAGGAACCTTGGCTAACGAGAGATATTGTAGGCCTCGTCAAAAAAAGGAGGCATTTGTCAGGGCTAGAAGGCAGGGAACAGACAACGCCTGTGTGGAATATATGGAGTATAAGGAAAGTAGGAAGGAACTTAAGCAAGGAGTCAGGAGGGCTAGAAGGGGTCACGAAAAGTAATTGGCAAATAGGGTTAAGGAAAATCCCAAGGCGTTTTACACATACATAAAAAGCAAGAGGGTAGCCAGGGAAAGGGTTGGCCCAATGAAGGATAGGCAAGGGAATCTATGTGTGGAGCCAGAGGAAATGGACGAATTACTAAATACAGTATGCACCAAAGAGAAGGAATTGGTGGATGTTGAGTCTGGAGAAGGGTGTGTAGAGCCTGGGTCACATTGAGATCCAAAAAGACGAGGTGTTAGGCGTCTTGAAAAATATTAAGGTAGATAAGTCCCCAGGGCCTGATGGGATCTACCCCAGAATACTGAAGGAGGCAAGAGAGGAAATTGCTGAGGCGTTGATAGAAATCTTTGGATCCTCACTGTCTTCAGGTGATGTCCCGGAGGACTGGAGAATAGCCAATGTTGTTCCTTTGTTTAAGAAGGGTAGCAAGGATAATCCAGGGAACTACAGGCCAGTGAGCCTTACGTCAGTGGTAGAGAAATTACTGGAGAGAATTCTTCGAGACAGGATCTACTCCCATTTGGAAGCAAATGGACGTATTAGTGAGAGGCAGCATGGTTTTGTGAAGGGGAGGTCGTGTCTCACTAACTTGATAAGAGTTTTTTGAAGAGGTCACAAAGATGATTGATGCAGGTAGGGCAGTGGATGTTGTCTATATGGACTTCAGTAAGGCCTTTGACAAGGTCCCTCATGGTAGACTGGTACAAAAGGTGAAGTCATACGGGTTCAGGGGTGAGCTGACAAGGATGGATACAGAACTAGCTAGGTCATAGAAGGCAGAGAGTAGCAATGGAAGGGTACTTTTCTAATTGGAGGGCTGTGACTAGTGGTGTTCCGCAGGAATCTGTGCTGGGACCTTTGCTGTTCGTAGCATATATAAATGATTTAGATTAAAATGTAACTGGTCTGATTAGTAAGTTTGCAGATGACACAAAGGTTGGTGGAATTGCGGATAGCGATGAGGACTGTCAGAAGATACAGCAGGATTTAGATCATTTGGAGACTTGGGCAGAGAGATGGCAGATGGAGTTTAATCCGGACAAATGTGAGGTAATGCATTTTGGAAGGTCTAATGTAGGTAGGGAATATACAGTGAATGGTAGAACCCTCAAGAGTATTGAAAGTCAGAGAGATCTAGGTGTACAGGTCCACAGGTCACTGAAAGGGGAACACAGGTGGAGAAGGTAGTCAAGAAGGCATACGGCATGCTTACCTTCATTGGCCGGGGCATTGCGTATAAGAATTGGCAAGTCATGTTGCAGCTGTACAGAACCTTAGTTAGGCCACACTTGGAGTATAGTGTTCAATTCTGGTCGCCACACTACCAGAAGGATGTGGAGGCTTTAGAGAGGGTACAGAAGAGATTTACCAGGATGTTGCCTGGTAAGGAGGGCATTAGCTACGAGGAGTGGTTGAATAAACTCGGTTTGTTTAAACTCCGTCAGAGGCTTTTCCCCAGGGTAGAGGGGTCAATTACTAGGGGGCATAGGTTTAAGGTGCGAGGGGCAAGGTTTAGAGATGTACGAGGTAGGTTTTTTTTTACACAGAGGGTAGTGGGTGCCTGGAACTCGCTGCCGGGGGAGGTGGTGGAAGCAGGGACGATAGTGACATTTAAGGGGCATCTTGACAAATACATGAATAGGATGGGAATAGAGGGATATGGACCCAGAAAGTGTAGAAGATTGTAGTTTAGTCGGGCAGCATGGTCAGCACGGGTTTGGAGGGCCGAAGGGCCTGTTCCTGTGCTGTACTTTTCTTTGTTCTTTGTAACTCTATCCCTCCAGAAATGGGGAGTTTTGTTTATGGAACGTGGGTGTCGGGGGCTGGGCCGATTATCACCCGATTGATCTCCCCGTGGAGTACCATCTACTCCCGTGGAGGGGGCACAGGTTGGTTCATTGCCCGAGATAAAAACCGGCCCAGGAAGGAGCCGGAATCTCAGCATGGTCCCGGCTGGGACTTGGACTGTTACTTTATTTCTTGTTCACGCGAGGGAATACAATAACAATCTATTTCTGACTCTCCATTTCGGGACCCCCTCACTGACTGCAATATTGGCGACAAGGATAAAATAGAATTATAGACGGCGCTGCAGTCCAATCCGACCACGGCTGCTTCTCGACACAAAGTGTAAGGTTTGCACTGCTCTGCAGTAGACCCGACGCGTTTGATCAGCGCGAGGACCACTGGGCTCAGTAGCGTACGTGCTATTTCTTCAAGGCCAACGCAGCTACTGGGGAAGATCACCAGAGGTGATTCTATTGACCGTCTTTGGGGCTCCCATAAAGAGCTCAACCTGCCCTGTGGCCCCAGACTCCAACACATTGGAGGAAATAGTGGGACTCGTGACAAATCACTGCCACCCCAAGCCGTCAGTCATTGCCGAACGATAACGGTTTAACATGGCCAGGAGAAGCCAGGGGGTGTTAGTTACAGAGTATTTAGCACGGTTACACGTACTGCTGCAACACTGCAAGTACAGGCCAACCCTACCCAACACCGCTACGAGACTGCCCTGTACGCAGTGTAAACAACATGGCAACCCAGCGGAAATTGCTGACCGAGCCCTTGCTGGACCTAAAACAGCCCGTTGCCATCTCCCTCTTACGGGACAGCGTGGAGAAAGAAGCACAAGAACTCCAGGGAATGTCAGGGATGGAGGTGAATAGCATTCGGCTCCCTCGAGGGGTAGGGTTTCTGGGACACCACCCTTGCCTGAATACGGTCGGGAACAGGCTGGTAGGCAGAGGGCCGTTGTAACCAGGCGAGCCACCGCCCCAGGATCAACTGAGAGGGTTGGCAGAGGTACGGCACCTGTGGGCAGAGAAACCACAGAGACAGGCAGCGCCTGGTCAACCAGCCCTGGTCGAGGGAGGAACCCATCGAGAGCCAGGACCCACCACCGAGAGCAGGCAGACGAGGATGAGTGCATCCAGTTGGATTGCATCGCTAGGCTGGGGGGGTCTCCCCATCAAAATCACTGTCCAGGTGAATGGTCGCCTGCTGGAAATGGAGCTGGACACGGAGGCCGAGGTCTCACTGGCACGGGGGCCGCACTCTCACTGGCACGGGGGCCGCACTCTCCCTGGCACGGGGGCCGCACTCTCCCTGGCACGGGGGCCGCACTCTCACTGGCACGGGGGCCGCACTCTCACTGGCACGGGG
This sequence comes from Scyliorhinus canicula, assembly GCF_902713615.1. NCBI lineage: Eukaryota > Metazoa > Chordata > Chondrichthyes > Carcharhiniformes > Scyliorhinidae > Scyliorhinus > Scyliorhinus canicula. Next base: position 5,793,249 of record NC_052159.1, read on the forward strand.
GCCGCACTCTCACTGGCACGGGGGCCGCACTCTCACTGGCACGGGGGCCGCACTCTCGCTGGCACGGGGGCCGCGCTCTCACTGGCACGGGGGCCGCACTCTCACTGGCACGGGGGCCGCACTCTCACTGGCACGGGGGCCGCACTCTCACTGGCACGGGGGCCGCACTCTCACTGGCACGGGGGCCGCACTCTCACTGGCACGGGGGCCGCACTCTCACTGGCACGGGGGCCGCACTCTCCCTGGCACGGGGGCCGCACTCTCACTGGCACGGGGGCCGCACTCTCACTGGCACGGGGGCCGCAGTCTCACTGGCACGGGGGCCGCACTCTCCCTGGCACGGGGGCCGCACTCTCCCTGGCACGGGGGCCGCACTCCCTGGCACGGGGGCCGCACTCTCACTGGCACGGGGGCCGCACTCTCACTGGCACGGGGGCCGCACTCTCCTGGCACGGGGGCCGCACTCTCACTGGCACGGGGGCCGCACTCTCACTGGCACGGGGGCCGCACTCTCACTGGCACGGGGGCCGCACTCTCACTGGCACGGGGGCCGCACTCTCCCTGGCACGGGGCCGCACTCTCACTGGCACGGGGGCCGCACTCTCCCTGGCACGGGGGCCGCACTCTCACTGGCACGGGGGCCGCACTCTCCCTGGCACGGGGGCCGCACTCTCCCTGGCACGGGGGCCGCACTCTCCCTGGCACGGGGGCCGCACTCTCACTGGCACGGGGGCCGCACTCTCCCTGGCACGGGGGCCGCACTCTCACTGGCACGGGGGCCGCACTCTCCCTGGCACGGGGGCCGCACTCTCACTGGCACGGGGGCCGCACTCTCACTGGCACGGGGGCCGCACTCTCCCTGGCACGGGGGCCGCACTCTCCCTGGCACGGGGGCCGCACTCTCCCTGGCACGGGGGCCGCACTCTCCCTGGCACGGGGGCCGCACTCTCACTGGCACGGGGGCCGCACTCTCACTGGCACGGGGGCCGCACTCTCACTGGCACGGGGGCCGCACTCTCCCTGGCACGGGGGCCGCACTCCCGCTGACACGGGGCCGCACTCTCTCTGGCACGGGGCCGCACTCTCTCTGGCACGGGGGCCGCACTCTCTCTGGCACGGGGGCCGCACTCTCTCTGGCACGGGGGCCGCACTCTCTCTGGCACGGGGGCCGCACTCTCTCTGGCACGGGGGCCGCACTCTCACTGGCACGGGGGCCGCGGTGTCACTGACACGGGGGCCGCGGTGTCACTGACACGGGGCCGCACTCTCTCTGGCACGGGGGCCGCACTCTCCCTGACACGGGGGCCGCACTCTCGCTGGCACGGGGCCGCACTCTCTCTGGCACGGGGGCCGCACTCTCTCTGGCACGGGGGCCGCACTCTCTCTGGCACGGGGGCCGCACTCTCTCTGGCACGGGGGCCGCACTCTCGCTGGCACGGGCCACTCTCTCTGGCACGGGGGCCGCACTCTCACTGGCACGGGGGCCGCACTCTCACTGGCACGGGGGCCGCACTCTCACTGGCACGGGGCCGCACTCTCACTGGCACGGGGGCCGCACTCTCACTGGCACGGGGGCCGCACTCTCACTGGCACGGGGGCCGCACTCTCCCTGGCACGGGGGCCGCACTCTCACTGGCACGGGGGCCGCACTCTCCCTGGCACGGGGGCCGCACTCTCCTGGCACGGGGGCCGCACTCTCACTGGCACGGGGGCCGCACTCTCACTGGCACGGGGGCCGCACTCTCACTGGCACGGGGGCCGCACTCTCCCTGGCACGGGGGCCGCACTCTCCCTGGCACGGGGGCCGCACTCTCACTGGCACGGGGGGCCGCACTGTCACTGGCACGGGGGCCGCACTCTCACTGGCACGGGGGCCGCACTCTCACTGGCACGGGGGCCGCACTCTCACTGGCACGGGGGCCGCACTCTCACTGGCACGGGGGCCGCACTCTCACTGGCACGGGGGCCGCACTCTCACTGGCACGGGGGCCGCACTCTCACTGGCACGGGGGCCGCACTCTCACTGGCACGGGGCCGCACTCTCACTGGCACGGGGGCCGCACTCTCACTGGCACGGGGGCCGCACTCTCACTGGCACGGGGGCCGCACTCTCACTGGCACGGGGGCCGCACTCTCACTGGCACGGGGGCCGCACTCTCACTGGCACGGGGGCCGCACTCTCACTGGCACGGGGGCCGCACTCTCGCTGGCACGGGGGCCGCACTCTCGCTGGCACGGGGGCCGCACTCTCCCTGGCACGGGGGCCGCACTCTCACTGGCACGGGGGCCGCACTCTCACTGGCACGGGGGCCGCACTCTCCCTGGCACGGGGGCCGCACTCTCCCTGGCACGGGGGGCCGCACTCTCACTGGCACGGGGGCCGCACTCTCACTGGCACGGGGGCCGCACTCTCCCTGGCACGGGGGCCGCACTCTCCTGGCACGGGGGCCGCACTCTCCTGGCACGGGGGCCGCACTCTCCCTGGCACGGGGGCCGCACTCTCCCTGGCACGGGGGCCGCACTCTCACTGGCACGGGGGCCGCACTCTCACTGGCACGGGGGCCGCACTCTCACTGGCACGGGGGCCGCACTCTCCCTGGCACGGGGGCCGCACTCTCACTGGCACGGGGGCCGCACTCTCCCTGGCACGGGGGCCGCACTCTCCCTGGCACGGGGGCCGCACTCTCCCTGGCACGGGGGCCGCACTCTCCCTGGCACGGGGGCCGCACTCTCCCTGGCACGGGGGCCGCACTCTCCCTGGCACGGGGGCCGCACTCTCACTGGCACGGGGGCCGCACTCTCCCTGGCACGGGGGCCGCACTCTCACTGGCACGGGGGCCGCACTCTCCCTGGCACGGGGGCCGCACTCTCCCTGGCACGGGGGCCGCACTCTCCCTGGCACGGGGGCCGCACTCTCCCTGGCACGGGGGCCGCACTCTCCCTGGCACGGGGGCCGCACTCTCACTGGCACGGGGGCCGCACTCTCACTGGCACGGGGGCCGCACTCTCACTGGCACGGGGGCCGCACTCTCGCTGGCACGGGGGCCGCACTCTCACTGGCACGGGGGCCGCACTCTCCCTGGCACGGGGGCCGCACTCTCACTGGCACGGGGGCCGCACTCTCACTGGCACGGGGGCCGCACTCTCCTGGCACGGGGGCCGCACTCTCACTGGCACGGGGGCCGCACTCTCACTGGCACGGGGGCCGCACTCTCACTGGCACGGGGGCCGCACTCTCACTGGCACGGGGGCCGCACTCTCCCTGGCACGGGGGCCGCACTCTCCCTGGCACGGGGGCCGCACTCTCACTGGCACGGGGGCCGCACTCTCACTGGCACGGGGGCCGCACTCTCACTGGCACGGGGGCCGCACTCTCACTGGCACGGGGGCCGCACTCTCACTGGCACGGGGGCCGCACTCTCACTGGCACGGGGGCCGCACTCTCACTGGCACGGGGGCCGCACTCTCACTGGCACGGGGGCCGCACTCTCACTGGCACGGGGGCCGCACTCTCACTGGCACGGGGGCCGCACTCTCACTGGCACGGGGGCCGCACTCTCACTGGCACGGGGGCCGCACTCTCACTGGCACGGGGGCCGCACTCTCACTGGCACGGGGGCCGCACTCTCACTGGCACGGGGGCCGCACTCTCACTGGCACGGGGGCCGCACTCTCACTGGCACGGGGGCCGCACTCTCACTGGCACGGGGGCCGCACTCTGACTGGCACGGGGGCCGCACTCTCACTGGCACGGGGGCCGCACTCTCACTGGCACGGGGGCCGCACTCTCACTGGCACGGGGGCCGCACTCTCACTGGCACGGGGGCCGCACTCTCACTGGCACGGGGGCCGCACTCTCACTGGCACGGGGGCCGCACTCTCACTGGCACGGGGGCCGCACTCTCACTGGCACGGGGGCCGCACTCTCCCTGGCACGGGGGCCGCACTCTCCCTGGCACGGGGGCCGCACTCTCACTGGCACGGGGGCCGCACTCTCACTGGCACGGGGGCCGCACTCTCACTGGCACGGGGGCCGCACTCTCACTGGCACGGGGGCCGCACTCTCACTGGCACGGGGGCCGCACTCTCACTGACACGGGGGCCGCACTCTCTCTGGCACGGGGGCCGCACTCTCTCTGGCACGGGGGCCGAGATCTCACTGGCACGGGGGCCGCACTCTCACTGGCACGGGGGCCGCACACTCACTGGCACGGGGGCCGCACTCTCTCTGGCACGGGGGCCGCACTCTCACTGGCACGGGGGCCGCACTCTCACTGGCACGGGGGCCGCACACTCACTGGCACGGGGGCCGCACTCTCTCTGGCACGGGGGCCGCACTCTCCCTGGCACGGGGGCCGCACACTCTCTGGCACGGGGGCCGCACACTCTCTGGCACGGGGGCCGCACTCTCACTGGCACGGGGGCCGCACTCTCACTGGCACGGGGGCCGCACACTCTCTGGCACGGGGGCGTTTGGTGGATGCCCCGCAAATCATGTCCACATGTTTTGGGCATGTCCGAAGCTGGGGGGATTCTGGCAGGGGTTTACCGATGTCATGTCCACGGTATTAAAGACAAGGTTCCGAGTCCAGAGGTGGCGGTTTTGTGGAGCGTCGGAAGACCTGGGAGTCCAGGGGGCGAGGGAGGCTGACGTTTCGGCCTTTGCCTCCCTGGTCGGCCGGCTTATTGGGTAGAGGGACTCGGAACCCCCGAAATCAGGGGATTGGGTCAGTGACATGGCCGGGTTTCTCAGGCTTCAGAAGATTAAGTTCGCGCTGAGAAGATCGATGTGAGGGTATTTTCAAAAGAAAAGGGCAGTGGAAGTGGCTTTAATGGGAACTTTCAAATGGCAAATGAACGCAGATTAAAAGATGCACAGGGCTGAGTGCGAGAGGCTGGAGCCCCGTGTCAGTGAAGGAGAGTGAGCGAGGCAGCGAGTGTATGTGTGCGGCCGGCAGCCACTTGTCTGGAGGCTGCTGTCTTCAGGAGGAAAACAACAAGAGATGACGGTTCTGCGCGTCCCAGTCTGCATCAAGAGGGAAACCAGACCAGACATGAAGCGGCAGCTCCCCCCGATGGCTTAGTTGGTAACTGCAGCAAACCAGGAATCTCCCAAATTCCATCATCACTCCTCAGCCTAGCTTATCTCAGCTGAACCATACCCCTCCCAGATGTCGGATCTCCCCCCCTACTCTGGTCTCTCGAGCGTCCGCGATATTAAATCACAACATCACTGAGGACCACTGCTTTAGACCCGAAGCTCAAACTCTGCAATTCGCTTCCTGAACCTCTCTCCTCCTTCAGGACAACTGAACTCTTTTCACCAAGCTCGGGGTCACCCAACCCAATATCTCATTCTGTATCCTTCTGTCAAACAGCACCTCGGGATGTCCTGACTCAATTCAATCATTGACAGTCAATATTCATGTCTTGGATGAAGGGACAGACTGTATTGTAGACAGATTTGCTGGTTAAACAAAGATAGGTGGGAAGGTAAGGTGTGTGGAGGATACAAAGAATCGGCAAAATAATATGGATAGATTAGGAAAGATTTGCCAGCATACAGATACAAGCAATTAGGTGGATAAATAGAATGTTGGCCTTTAATGCAAGAGAGACCGAGTATATCATAGAATTTACAGTGCAGAAGGAGGCCACTCGGCCCATCGAGTCTGCACCGGCTCCTGGAAAGAGCACCCTACCCAAGGTCAACACCTCCACACTATCCCCATAACCCAGTAATCCCACCCAACACTAAGGGCAATTTTGGACACTAAGGGCAATTTAGCATGGCCAATCCACCTAACCTGCACATCTTTGGACTGTGGGAGGAAACCGGAGAAACCCACGTAGACACGGGGAGATCGTGCAGACTCCGCACAGACAGTGACCCAAGCCGGGAATCGAACCTGGGACCCTGGCGCTGTGAAGCAACAGTGCTAACCACTGTGCTACCACTTTGGGTTTTGGGGTGAGACCCGTGCAGACACGGGGAGAATGTGCAAACTCCACACAGACAGTGAGCTGGGACTGGGATAGAACCCGGGTCCTCGGCGGCGTGAGGCAGTAGTGCTAACCACTGCGCCGCCTCTTAGGGACCGAGTATATAGTCTTGTTACACAACTGTTCAGGTGTGTCGGTGAGACCAGATCTAGAAGGCAGTGCACAGTTTTGATCTCCTTATTTAAGAAAGAATAGACTTTCGTTAGAAGCATTTCAGAGGAGGTTCACTGGGCTGATTTCTGGGGTGAAGGGATTGTCTAATGAGGAAAGGTTGATCAGGTTGGGCCTGTACCCATTGGAGTTTAGGAGAATGAGAGGTGATCTTATTGAAACACCAGATTGTGAGGGGGTTTCACAGGGTGGGTGCTGAGAGAATGTTTCCCCCTCGTGGGGGAATCTGGAACTCAGGGACACGGTTTCAGAATAAGGGGTCTCCCATTTAAGACGGAGATGAGGAGGAATTCCTTCTCTCTGAGGGTCGTTAGTGTTTGGAAATCTCCCCCCCCCAGAGAGCAGCGGGGGCTGTGGGTCAGTGAATATGTTCAAGGCCGAGTTCGAGTTTTGATTGACGAGGGAGTCGAGGGTTAATGGGGAACAGACAGGAAAGTGGAGTTGAGGCCACAATCAGATCATCCTCGATCGTACTGACTGACAGAGCAGGCTCAATGGGCTGAATGGCCAGCCGACGCTGCTCTGGTTTTAGGTGCTGCATTAAGGGTGCTATATAAATACAATTTGTTGTTCTCCTTTTTGAGGTGAAGGTTTTAATTGGCAAGTGTGCGGGGCGTGGTCAGGAATCCCTGCACAGACGGGTCGGTGGCCCAATGTTTCCAACGGAGGCCGGAGTGTAGCTGCCCTCTCGATGTCAGCTAGTCACAGCCCCAGCGGTCAGTGGACATACTGATCACTGGTGGCCACAGTAGGGAGTGCACATTGCCATAAGGATCATCTTTGGGGCTAGAGATCGTGTGGAAGTGTTTGTCATGTGAGAGTACCTTTAAGAAATGGATGTTTAAGCAATGTACCTTTAAGAAATTGAGCAGCTCATATTACTGAAGTGATGTCAGAGGGTGGGGGTAGCTGAGTTGAGCTCACTTCTGCTTTTAGTTTCAGTTCGAGAGAGAGCAGCTGAAAAGTGCCTGGCTGGTTTGCTGAGATCTGCATGAAGACAAAGAGCTTGGGTGTGTCTGTGTTTGCAGTGAGCTGGATCTGCTCTGATCTCTGCAGGAAAGACTATCTCTGAATCAATTGGGTGATTTATACTCATAATAGTAATGTCTTTCACCTGATGTGTTTCTGTTTAAAGGTGTTAAGTCTTTTGGAGGTTTGAAGGAACATTTTGAGGGATTATTTAGTGTTGTATTATTTTCGGGGTTATCTTTGAAGTAAGGGGTGGTAAGAGATCCAATGTTTATTTTAAAAGGTTAAGTTGAGTTCATGGAATAAACATTGTTTTGTTTAAAAAACCCACGTGTCCATAATTGTAATACCACACCTGGAGACCAAGCTGTGTGCTTCAAAAGCAACAATCCATTAAAGGGAGGGGTTGGTCGAACTCCATGATACATTTTGGAGTTCTGAAAACACCTCTCCCATAACATGTTTACGTTGGAGATTTGCACAGGAGGGTGGGACATTTTATCTGGGAGAGCCTGCCGGACTGGAAGCGTGTGTGTGCAGTGATGGCAGGAGTGAGTCCTGGACGGGAGATGGTGATTTGGTTGGTCTTTTTGTTAGCCCCTGGGTCCCTGTGTTTTGTCAGCGTTACAGAAACAGAGTGCCCCGCCTACCTGCTGACCTCGGATACGTTGTCCAATCGGGCAGCTTCTAGCAGCAGGTGACCTGGGAAGAAATCAAATGCGAGTCAGTCTCAAATCTCTGTCAGTGTGACAGGATCCCACCCAGACACGTCTCTGTCAGTGTGACAGGATCCCACCCAGACACGTCTCTGTCACCGTGACAGGATCCCACCCAGACACGTCTCTGTCACCGTGACAGGATCCCACCCAGACACGTCTCTGTCAGTGTGACAGGATCCCACCCAGACACGTCTCTGTCACTCTGACAGGATCCCACCCAGACACGTCTCTGTCACTGTGACAGGATCCCATCCAGACACGTCTCTGTCACCGTGACAGGATCCCACCCAGACACGTCTCTGTCAGTGTGACAGGATCCCACCCAGACACGTCTCTGTCACCGTGACAGGATCCCACCCAGACACGTCTCTGTCACTCTGACAGGATCCCACCCAGACACGTCTCTGTCAGTGTGACAGGATCCCACCCAGACACGTCTCTGTCACTCTGACAGGATCCCACCCAGACACGTCTCTGTCACTGTGACAGGATCCCACCCAGACACGTCTCTGTCAGTGTGACAGGATCCCACCCAGACACGTCTCTGTCAGTGTGACAGGATCCCACCCAGACACGTCTCTGTCACTGTGACAGGATCCCACCCAGACACGTCTCTGTCAGTGTGACAGGATCCCACCCAGACACGTCTCTGTCAGTGTGACAGGATCCCACCCAGACATGTCTCTGTCAGTGTGACAGGATCCCACCCAGACACGTCTCTGTCACTCGGACAGGATCCCACCCAGACACGTCTCTGTCAGTGTGACAGGATCCCACCCAGACACGTCTCTGTCAGTGTGACAGGATCCCACCCAGACACGTCTCTGTCACCGTGACAGGATCCCACCCAGACACGTCTCTGTCACCGTGACAGGATCCCACCCAGACACGTCTCTGTCAGTGTGACAGGATCCCACCCAGACACGTCTCTGTCAGTGTGACAGGATCCCACCCAGACACGTCTCTGTCAGTGTGACAGGATCCCACCCAGACACGTCTCTGTCACCGTGACAGGATCCCACCCAGACACGTCTCTGTCAGTGTGACAGGATCCCACCCAGACACGTCTCTGTCACTGTGACAGGATCCCACCCAGACACGTCTCTGTCAGTGTGATAGGATCCCACCCAGACACGTCTCTGTCAGTGTGACAGGATCCCACCCAGACACGTCTCTGTCAGTGTGACAGGATCCCACCCAGACACGTCTCTGTCACCGTGACAGGATCCCACCCAGACACGTCTCTGTCACTCTGACAGGATCCCACCCAGACACGTCTCTGTCAGTGTGACAGGATCCCACCCAGACACGCCTCTGTCACCGTGACAGGATCCCACCCAGACACGTCTCTGTCAGTGTGACAGGATCCCACCCAGACACGTCTCTGTCACCGTGACAGGATCCCACCCAGACACGTCTCTGTCAGTGTGACAGGATCCCACCCAGACACGTCTCTGTCACCGTGACAGGATCCCACCCAGACACGTCTCTGTCACCGTGACAGGATCCCACCCAGACACGTCTCTGTCACTCTGACAGGATCCCACCCAGACACGTCTCTGTCACTGTGACAGGATCCCACCCAGACACGTCTCTGTCAGTGTGACAGGATCCCACCCAGACACGTCTCTGTCACTGTGACAGGATCCCACCCAGACACGTCTCTGTCACCGTGACAGGATCCCACCCAGACACGTCTCTGTCACCGTGACAGGATCCCACCCAGACACGTCTCTGTCAGTGTGACAGGATCCCACCCAGACACGTCTCTGTCACCGTGACAGGATCCCACCCAGACACGTCTCTGTCACTCTGACAGGATCCCACCCAGACACGTCTCTGTCACTGTGACAGGATCCCACCCAGACACGTCTCTGTCAGTGTGACAGGATCCCACCCAGACACGTCTCTGTCAGTGTGACAGGATCCCACCCAGACACGTCTCTGTCACCGTGACAGGATCCCACCCAGACACGTCTCTGTCACTCTGACAGGATCCCACCCAGACACGTCTCTGTCAGTGTGACAGGATCCCACCCAGACACGTCTCTGTCACTGTGACAGGATCCCACCCAGACACGTCTCTGTCACTGTGACAGGATCCCACCCAGACACGTCTCTGTCAGTGTGACAGGATCCCACCCAGACACGTCTCTGTCAGTGTGACAGGATCCCACCCAGACACGTCTCTGTCACTGTGACAGGATCCCACCCAGACACGTCTCTGTCAGTGTGACAGGATCCCACCCAGACACGTCTCTGTCAGTGTGACAGGATCCCACCCAGACATGTCTCTGTCAGTGTGACAGGATCCCACCCAGACACGTCTCTGTCACTCGGACAGGATCCCACCCAGACACGTCTCTGTCAGTGTGACAGGATCCCACCCAGACACGTCTCTGTCAGTGTGACAGGATCCCACCCAGACACGTCTCTGTCACCGTGACAGGATCCCACCCAGACACGTCTCTGTCACCGTGACAGGATCCCACCCAGACACGTCTCTGTCAGTGTGACAGGATCCCACCCAGACACGTCTCTGTCAGTGTGACAGGATCCCACCCAGACACGTCTCTGTCAGTGTGACAGGATCCCACCCAGACACGTCTCTGTCACCGTGACAGGATCCCACCCAGACACGTCTCTGTCAGTGTGACAGGATCCCACCCAGACACGTCTCTGTCACTGTGACAGGATCCCACCCAGACACGTCTCTGTCAGTGTGATAGGATCCCACCCAGACACGTCTCTGTCAGTGTGACAGGATCCCACCCAGACACGTCTCTGTCAGTGTGACAGGATCCCACCCAGACACGTCTCTGTCACCGTGACAGGATCCCACCCAGACACGTCTCTGTCACTCTGACAGGATCCCACCCAGACACGTCTCTGTCAGTGTGACAGGATCCCACCCAGACACGCCTCTGTCACCGTGACAGGATCCCACCCAGACACGTCTCTGTCAGTGTGACAGGATCCCACCCAGACACGTCTCTGTCACCGTGACAGGATCCCACCCAGACACGTCTCTGTCAGTGTGACAGGATCCCACCCAGACACGTCTCTGTCACCGTGACAGGATCCCACCCAGACACGTCTCTGTCACCGTGACAGGATCCCACCCAGACACGTCTCTGTCACTCTGACAGGATCCCACCCAGACACGTCTCTGTCACTGTGACAGGATCCCACCCAGACACGTCTCTGTCAGTGTGACAGGATCCCACCCAGACACGTCTCTGTCACTGTGACAGGATCCCACCCAGACACGTCTCTGTCAGTGTGACAGGATCCCACCCAGACACGTCTCTGTCACCGTGACAGGATCCCACCCAGACACGTCTCTGTCACTCTGACAGGATCCCACCCAGACACGTCTCTGTCACTGTGACAGGATCCCACCCAGACACGTCTCTGTCAGTGTGACAGGATCCCACCCAGACACGTCTCTGTCACCGTGACAGGATCCCACCCAGACACGTCTCTGTCAGTGTGACAGGATCCCACCCAGACACGTCTCTGTAACTCTGACAGGATCCCACCCAGACACGTCTCTGTCACTGTGACAGGATCCCACCCAGACACGTCTCTGTCACTCTGACAGGATCCCACCCAGACACGTCTCTGTCAGTGTGACAGGATCCCACCCAGACACGTCTCTGTCACTGTGACAGGATCCCACCCAGACACGTCTCTGTCACCGTGACAGGATCCCACCCAGACACGTCTCTGTCACCGTGACAGGATCCCACCCAGACACGTCTCTGTCAGTGTGACAGGATCCCACCCAGACACGTCTCTGTCACTCTGACAGGATCCCACCCAGACACGTCTGTCAGTGTGACAGGATCCCACCCAGACACGTCTCTGTCACCGTGACAGGATCCCACCCAGACACGTCTCTGTCACCGTGACAGGATCCCACCCAGACACGTCTCTGTCACTGTGACAGGATCCCACCCAGACACGTCTCTGTCACCGTGACAGGATCCCACCCAGACACGTCTCTGTCAGTGTGACAGGATCCCACCCAGACACGTCTCTGTCAGTGTGACAGGATCCCACCCAGACACGTCTCTGTCAGTGTGACAGGATCCCACCCAGACACGTCTCTGTCACCGTGACAGGATCCCACCCAGACACGTCTCTGTCAGTGTGACAGGATCCCACCCAGACACGTCTCTGTCAGTGTGACAGGATCCCACCCAGACACGTCTCTGTCACCGTGACAGGATCCCACCCAGGCACGTCTCTGTCACCGTGACAGGATCCCACCCAGACACGTCTCTGTCACTCTGACAGGATCCCACCCAGACACGTCTCTGTCACCCTGACAGGATCCCACCCAGACACGTCTCTGTCACTCTGACAGGATCCCACCCAGACACGTCTCTGTCACTGTGACAGGATCCCACCCAGACACGTCTCTGTCAGTGTGACAGGATCCCACCCAGACACGTCTCTGTCACTCTGACAGGATCCCACCCAGACACGTCTCTGTCACCGTGACAGGATCCCACCCAGACACGTCTCTGTCAGTGTGACAGGATCCCACCCAGACACGTCTCTGTCAGTGTGACAGGATCCCACCCAGACACGTCTCTGTCAGTGTGACAGGATCCCACCCAGACACGTCTCTGTCACCGTGACAGGATCCCACCCAGACACGTCTCTGTCACCGTGACAGGATCCCACCCAGACACGTCTCTGTCAGTGTGACAGGATCCCACCCAGACACGTCTCTGTCAGTGTGACAGGATCCCACCCAGACACGTCTCTGTCACCGTGACAGGATCCCACCCAGACACGTCTCTGTCAGTGTGACAGGATCCCACCCAGACACGTCTCTGTCACCGTGACAGGATCCCACCCAGACACGTCTCTGTCAGTGTGACAGGATCCCACCCAGACACGTCTCTGTCAGTGTGACAGGATCCCACCCAGACACGTCTCTGTCAGTGTGACAGGATCCCACCCAGACACGTCTCTGTCACCGTGACAGGATCCCAGCCAGACACCAGCACAGAAGGCCCAAATCCACTTTGTTTATCACCTCCATGATGCAACACAACGGACTTATTGCCTAAATCGCAGTGATTTGTCCACAACAGTCACAGACGGGAGGTGAGGGAAATCCCCAGCAGAGGAGATTTGCGAAGAGTAGATCTGGAGTTACCCGTTCCTCAACACCACACTCACCCGATGTCACCTCCCAAAATACTCGGCTTGTGTCCCTCAATATGTCCGATAATAAATCCATGCAATTTGAAAGAATCAACATCAGCTGCTTCCACTATCTGCTTCAGTTCAAACTGAACTAGGCCATTCAGCCCATCGTCCCTGTCCTAGCTTTCTAATCCCAATTCCCTGCCCACTGCCCAACCTCTTCAATTTCCCTCTTCAGATTATTAAGGAATTTTGTTTCCCCACACGGTTTCTGGTCAACCTCCCGATAACCCATTGGAAGTAAAATTATTCTGCAAATTCATCTCCAAAAGGAGTCGTTAAAACATTGCCTCGACTTACTGATTGGCCACAGGTATTAATCTTACTGCTTTAGGTTACAATCTATCTCAGACAGTTTAGTGCTTCAACCAGACGTTTCCTCCATCTTGGTTTCAGGACGGTCCCCGGAGGGAGGCCATTCGGCCCCTCCCTCAAGCCTCTTCTACCAGTTATGGCTGATCTCCACTTCAACTCGAGGACTTTCTATTAATCCTGGCTCTGACATTGGTTCACCTCAATGGAAGTACGGAGTTTAGAGTTACAGAAACAGAGCACTCGGTCAGGAAGGATGTGAAGGCTTTAGAGAACGCAGAAAGGATTCACAAGAATGGTTCAAGGGGTGGGGAGCTGCGGTTAAGGGAGACAGATTGGGAGCGATATCCTTGCAGGGAGAGTTATGGGGAGATTCAAAACTATGAGGGTTCTGTGCAGTAGATATGCTTGCACTGAATGGTTTACGGGCACTTCAGAGGGGTAGTTAAATGTCCCTCACATTGCTGTCAGTCTGGAGTCACATGTAGGCCAGACTGGGTAAGGACAGCAGATTTCCATCTGTAAAAGGACATTGGTGAGTGTTCTGAGAGCCAGCACAGACGTGACTGACCTCTGCAGGGTAACGATTCTGCCAATCTCCATTTCTCTATTGTTGCTCCAGATCCCTTCGTTCCTGACACAGTCTGAGGTGCCAAATGACCTCAATTATTAATCGTGGGGGGAGGGGGGGGGGGGTGTGTGGGGGTCGAGATTCCTGCTGCCCATCCTGTCAGGAACTGCTTCCTGACAGCCCCCCCCCCACCCCACCCCCCCCCCGAACGGGCCGGGCACTCGTTTTAAGATTCTGCCCCATTGCTCTGAACTCCCAAGAGGAAATAGTTTCTCTTATCATTGACCCTCTCGAATTCTTTAATCATCTTCAACACCTCAATCAGACACCCCTTAACCTTCAGACACAATGAGGCAGTTCCTGTCACCTCTCTTTATATTGGTAACATTCTGCTGAATCCGTGCTCCCTCCCTCTGAGGTTGATAGACCCTCTGAACGATGCGCTGCCCAGGTGTACTCCAGGTGTGGTCTCACCAGAGCATTGGACAGCTGAACAAATCCTCCTCCCTCTTCCTATTTCTGAGGAAGGAGTCACACAGACTCCAAACATTAACTCTCTCCGCCAAACACTGCCAGACCGGCCGAGTTTATCCAGCATTTTCTGTTTTTATTTCAGATTTCCAACATCGGCACTATTCCCTCTTTCTATTCCGCTTGGAAATGTTAACACTCGGGTTTTGGTGGAATGGTGGGAAACCTGGGCGGATTCAGGAGGTCCCCTCGACACCGCTGCCTCACTGCGTTACGGAGTGACTACTCACCATCTGACCCTGGCGTTCTGCTGTAGCAATAGGTAAGGGCGGCTGCCAGGGTGAAGATGCTGGCAGAGGTTCCCAGTGCCCATTCTCCCTGATCTTCCCCCTGCTGTGATCGCCTCCCCGCGGCCACAGCCTCCAACTGCAAGCCGGCCACTGGCTCACCACGCCGCCTGCTGGCCGCGCTGGGGAACTGCACCAGCCAGCAGCGGCTCCCGGCGGCGGTTGGTTGCAACTGCAGCTCGGCCTGCGGTAGACAGCGGCTCCCCGCGGCGGGAGGATGGAACAGCAGCTCGGCCTGCGGCACACAGCGTCTCCCCGCGGTGGGAGGATGCAACTGCAGCTCGGCGGCCGGCAGACAGCGGCTCCCCGTGGCGGGAGGATGAAACTGCAGCTCGGCCTGCGGCAGACAGCGGCTCCCTGCGGCGGGAGGCCGGGACTGCTGCGCAGCACAGGCTCTCTCCGGGACCGGGAAGAGCCGCCACCCGGTAACCGCGGGTGCGTTTGCGAGCCGCCGCCCGATTTCGCTCAAACTCCAGCGGGCCCGGAGGTAGCGGGTTACCAGGGACCGGCCCGTCTCCCTGGCGACCGCCATCGTGCCGTAAAAGAAACAGCTAAAAATTTCCCACAGGCCCTGATCACGATCACTTTACGGCCAGGCGGAAGAAACGTCACAATCAGCGCTGCACGGTGGGTGGTTTCCCCGGGGCATCCTGGGATCTGTAGTTCTCACTGTATATCCGTCACTTCCGCCTGCGCCCTGGACACTACATGTCCCAGGGGTCAGTGCGGCGCGCCTGCGCACAACTGGGCAGCTGGCTGGTGTCCACATTGGGGTGACCACTGGTTGACCACTTTGCAGAACACCTTTGCTCTGTCCGCAAGCAGGACCCCAACCGGTGTCGCCTGCTTCTTCAACACACCACCTGGCTCTGTGATTGAGGATTAGATGGACAGTGCTGTCAAACCCTGTGACTTGATTACTGTGACCTTAGCACTGCTGCCTCACAGCTCCAGGGTCCCAGGTTTGGTTCCCGGCTGGGTCACTGTCTGTGTGGAGTCTGTACATCCTCCCCGTGTGTGTGTGGGTTTCCTCCGGGTGCTCCGGTTTCCTCCCACAGTCCAAAGATGTGCAGGTTAGGTGGATTAGAACAAAGAACAAAGAAAAGTACAGCACAGGAACAGGCCCTTCAGCCCTCCAAGCCCGTGCCGACCATGCTGTCCGTCTAACCTAAAACCTTCTACACTTCCGGGGTCCGTATCCCTCTATTCCCATCCTATTCAAATCGCTGGCTTTTAAAGCAGACCAAGCAGGCCAGCAGCACGGTTCGATTCCCGTACCAGCCTCCCCGGACAGGCGCCGGAATGTGGCGACTAGGGGCTTTTCACAGTAACTTCATTGAAGCCTACTCGTGACAATAAGCGGTTTTCATTTCATATATTTGTCAAGACGTCCCTTAAACATTACTATCGTCCCTGCTCAGTGGCGTGCAGAGGGGGGGGGGGGGGCCGACGGTGCATTGGCCCCGGGCATCCATTGGATGGGGGCATCCAATCAGAGAAGGGAAAAAAAAAATTAAAAAAAAAAAAATTTTTTTTAAATTTAGATTACCCAATTATTTTTTTCAATTAAAGGGCAATTTAGCGTGGCCAATCCACCTACTCTGCACATTTTTTGGGTTGTGGGGCGAAACCAACGCAGACACGGGGAGAATGTGCAAACTCCACACGGACATTGACCCAGAGCCGGGATCGAACCTGGGACCTCAGTTCCGTGAGGCGGTTGTGCTAACCACTAGGCCACCGTGCTGCCCCAGAGAAGGAAATAAGATAGTAATTTTAAAATTTCAGCGGTGATAAATCAATTTTTGGAGGCTCACCACACTGCAGAGGCAGTTGTTAGCCCTTTATTCCTTTAACATGGTGTACCCTTTCTGTCTAGAGAAAATGGTCCTTCTCCCCATTCCCCCCACACGCATGCGCATGATGTACGTGGTGCAACAATCAAAAGCAACAAGCAGACGTGGCTGTTCGTTCCTGCGTTTCCTCGAGTCATAACTCGTCTTTTCTTCAGCTTTTTGTGCATCTAGATTAGTTCTTTTACCTACTCAGGTCAGTGAATAGCTCTAGAACAGGTGCAACTACGGTTTTTATAGGTTTTTTGGCGATATTTAATGAAATATTTACGTGGGATGTAGTAAGAGTGAAGCCTGGATGATCAGAGGACTGCTATGGCATTTAATCTCGGAATAGGAGACATTTATTCCTTAACGTGCTAATATTCGAATACAGATACCACTAATTTGCAAGTCTATGATATAAATTGCACAAAATTATCAGTGGAGAATCAGTGTGAAATAATTTGATACGAAGGAACAAAGAAATGAAATATGGTTTATCCGTCTGCAACTGACCGATTGTTTACCATTTTCTTCCCATTTTCTCATGCGTCTTACGGTTTTTGAGATAGAAAATGAAATGTTACGAGTATTTCGTGTACAACCGAGTGGAGCACAGAACAGGAAAAAAAAGAGGGCCAGAGTCGAAGAAGAGTCCCATCAAAGAGGGGCATTAGATGCATGGATAAAAAGAAGTAAAGAAGAAGTAGGAGAACCTGGAGAAGTAAAAGATGATGTGGGTGCAGAGAAGGATTTTTCTGATACGGATTCAGCTCGGTCAGAACATAATACTCTCTCTCCTCAGTCTCGTTGTCAGGATGATGATCCATGTGAAGAAAATAAAGAAGATATTTGCATATTTTTGCAAAGAAGCGATTTTGGCTGTTTGAAGAAACCGATTCCAAATCATTTGAAGATGACAATATTACAACATGGCCCTGAAAGATATCAGAATAAAAGTGGTCCATTTGCTGAGAAGGATGGGAGATCATTTTCCAAACAGTGGTTTGATAAAGTTTCCACAAACGGAGAAATTGTGGAGAGAAAATGGTTGTTATACTCTCCATATCGGAAAGCATGCTACTGTTTTGTTTGCTTTTTGTTTTCAAAGGAGCATTTGTTGTCTGTGTCAAACTTTGGAAAGGAAGACGGTTTCTCCACTTGGAGAAAATTAAATCCAACAATACCTGACCATGAGAAAAGCCCTTCTCATAGAGCTCACATGAGAGAATACCTGAACCTTGTAGTTCGACTCCATCATTCAACTACGGTAGATGCTGAACTTCAACAGCAAATGTCTGCTGAAAAGAAAAGATGGAAAGCTATAACTGAACGGATTGTCGAGGTTATATCCTTTCTGGCAAAACAGAATCTGGCCTATCGTGGACATCGAGGAGAAGGAATATCTGGGTTATCAGAGCCAGGGGAGACAGTCAGTGAAAATACAGGAAACTTTCTAGCAACAATCAGACTTTTGGCCAAATATGATGACATCTTAGCAAAACACTTGCAGAGAGGGAAAGAGAAACCAAAAAGTGTCACCTACTTGTCCAACAGAATTCAAAACGAAATAATCAATCTTCTTGGTGAAACTGTCAAGAAAAATATAATTTCCGAAATTAAAGACGCAAAATATTTTAGCATAATGCTGGATTCAACTCCAGATATTGCCCATGAAGATCAGGTTTCTGAAATTCTGCGTTACGTTCATATTGATGAAAACAGAAAAGTAGAAATAAAGGAGACATTTCTGGGATTTTTTCAAGTCAACAAGAAAGATGCAGTCAGCCTGGTAAATAAAATTCAGGAAAAATTGGAAGAAGACAAAATTTCCATGAATGACTGTCGTGGTCAAGCATATGATAACGCAGCAGTTATGGCTGGAGTGAGAGGAGGTGTTCAACAAAAAATTCTTGAAGTTAACCCAAAAGCTGTGTTTGTGAACTGCGAGAACCACAGCCTCAATTTGTCCTGTGTCCATGCAAGTGAGGTGCAACCTGTTGTTGTTACATTTTTTGGCATTCTAGAAAAACTCTACTTTTTTTTCTTCATCTACTTCTCGTTGGGAAGTGTTAAAATCATTTGTCACTCGGACTGTGAAAAGACAGTGTGACACAAGATGGAGTTCCAGCCATGATGCTGTGCAAGTAATCCACGAAGAGTGTGACAACGTTATTGCAAGCCTTCAACACCTGCTGGAAGGAGAATTTTCAAGGGAAACTAAATCTGATGCAGGATCGCGACTGGACTCTATTCAACAGTTCCCGTTTATAGCTTTATTAAATTTTTGGTACTCAGTTTTATCATCAGTGGATAAAGTCTCAAAACGTTTGCAGGATCCGAAAATGGGGTTCCATGAAGCTTCTTGTGATCTGAGAGGACTTATTCATATCTTGAATTTGAAGAATGACGAAATTATCCACAATGCAATAGATTTAGCCAATGAATATTGTCAAAATTGGGGAATACCAATTGCACGAACAAGGAGAAGAAGAATAATGCCTGGAGAGTCAGCAAGAGATAGTGGACTGACGGCACAAGAAGAAATGAATAGAGTAATGGTAGAGATTGTGAACAGATTAAAAACTGAAATTGAAGACCGCAGTGTCCGTCTTCAAAGACTCCGTGACCGATTTTCTTTTCTTCTGAACTTGAATTCAGGAGTGATTGAAGATGAACAAGAAAGAGAGAAATTAAAAAAGGAATGTTCAGACTTTGCAAATTATAATGACAATGATGTGGTTGCAATTCAGTTATATGACAAAATTATTGATTTTGTGATGCTCCTTCGAGCTGGAGGGAATAGAGTTCCCCCTGATCCTAAAGATGCTCTGGAGTCTTTACTGCAGTATGGGAGGGATGTCTTTCCGACGCTGTGTGTTTCATACAGATTACTGCTTACAATCGCATTTTCAGTCGCAAGCTGTGAAAGGTCATTTTCAAAACTGAAATTAATAAAAACATATCTGAGGTCTTCTATGTCACAGGAGCGACTGACCAACCTGGCTTTAATAAGCATTGAAAAAGAATTTCTCACAGCTGATGTAAAAAGTGAAGTAGTTCAGGTGTTTTGTGACAGGAGGTATCATTTGGGGAAAAGAACTTAATAAATTTGATTGATTTATATTAAAATCGAATAAAGCGTTTATTTCATGTTTCATCTGTGTTTATATATTCAAAATGTTTTCCTTTCTCATAATATTTCTCAGTATATTAGGCCTTATACTTGAGTCCTAGGGGCATACAATCAAGATTTGCCCCGGGCATCACCAGACCTCTGCACGCCACTGTCCCTGCTTCCACTACCTCCTTGGCAGCGAGTTCCAAGCACCAGTCCCCTCTGTATAAAAAACTTCCCTCGCCCATCTCTAAATCGTGCACCTCACACCTTAAACCTATGTCCCCTAGTAAATGACACTTCTAACTGGGAAAAAGCTTCTCACTATCCACTCTGTCCCATGCCCCTCATCATTTTGTAGACTTCTATCAGATTGCCCCTCAACCTCCATTGTTCCAGAGAGAACACACTGAGTCTATCCAATCTCTCCTCATAGCTAATGCCCTCCATATCAGGCAACATGCTGGTAAACTTCTTCTGTACCCTCTCCAAAGCCACCACATCCTTCTGGTAGTGTGGTGACCAGAATTGAACGAGAGTAAGGAAACACATTTTCTCCACATCCCCCAGTTCGTTAGAGGCTCCTTGCCCTGATACATCACCTCGAATTGGAAAGGAAATGAAAGGCAAGACAGAAAGGCAGAAGCAAAAAGAATAGTTAAGAGGAAAGAAGCAGGGAGAAAGAGGAGGCAACATGAGACATCAGAGAGAGGCCAGAGATATTTTCTGACTTATCATGTTCAATATATTGGCCATGCTAAATTGCCCCTTAAATGTCCAAAGATGTGGGGTTAACGGGATTGGGCGGGGGAGTGGGCTGAGATAGGATTTGGTTTCAGAGGGTTGATGCAGACTCTATGGGCCGAGTGGCCTCATTCTGAACTGAAGCAGTTGGTAGTATGGAGGTTCAGCAAGTAATTCAGAAGCATAATGGAATACTATATTGTTTATTCTAAGAGAACTGAACATAAAGCTAAGAATGTTATGCTTCCGTATTGAGGAGACGCCATCTCGAATCTTGTGTGCAGTTATGGTCTCTATTGAAGGAAGGATGTAACTGCATCGGAGGCAGGTCGGGGGGGGTGTTACTAGATTGACACCTGGAATGAGCGGGTTGTCTGATGAGGAAAGGTTATCAGACCAGACTGGCTTCCACTGCAGTTTAGACGAGTGAAGGGCGACTTGATTGAAGTTTATAAGATCCTGAATGGGCTCGGCAAGGTGTAAGGGGAAGGGTGATTGTTCTTGTGCACGAGCCCAGGGGACCTGTTGTAAAATTAGAGGTCACCCTTTTCGGACAGAGATGAGGACAATTATTTTCTCTAGGAGGATGTGCGACTTTGGAATTCAGAATGCTGTGGAGGCGGAGTATTTGAATTTTTAAGGCCGAGGTGGGTAGATTCTGGTTGGGCAAGAGAATCAAAGGTTATCGATGGTAGATGGGAATGTGGAATTCGAAACAGGAAAAGATCAACCATAACCTTATTGATGGCACGAGGGGCTGAATGGCCTCCATCTAGTCCTATTTTGTTTTGTTAGTGTGGTGGAAACTTTATTAATATAGAGGGACTGGAGAAATCTGGTTCTCCTTCGAGTCGAAAAGCTGAAGCAGATATTTGTCAGAGGTATTCAAAATAATGCATAGCTTTTCTCGAACAAGGAGGGAGGAACTGTTTTCTCTGACAAGTGGGTCAGTAACCAGAGGGAGCACAGATCCTCTGTAATCCCCTGTAAACCCCCTCCCTCTTACCCTAACCGCAGGCCCCTTGGTTATGAACTCCTCAACCATGTGAAATAACCCTTTCTTATTCACTCTGTCTGGACCACTCATTATTTGATGCATTCCAATTAAATCTTCCCTCGCCTTGTCTATTATGAGACCTACCCCAGACTCTCCAATCTTTCTTCGTAACTGAAGTGTTCAGGCAACAAATATCCTCGGTACCCTCCCTAATGGGATCACATCAGAATTTGGGAAGTTCTCAAGTTTACTGAGGGTGGAATATGGAAGACCAGCCAGGAGTTCATTGGAGGCAGCAAAGGCCTGAGTGAGGGTTTCAGCAGTCGATGAGCTGAACCAGGGCCGAGGTCAGGCAACGGTAGGGAGGTGGACGTGGCGGTCTTAGCGATTGCACAAGTGTGAGGTCGGAAGCTCATCTCGGGGTCAAACCTGACAGAAAAGTTGTGACCAAACTGGCTGACTGATTGTTGCCGGGCAGTTTCCGGGGAATGGAGTTTGGAGCAGGGGCCAAAATCAATGGCGTCCGTCTTCCCAATATTTCATTGACGGAAATTTCTGCTCATCCACTACTGGATGTTGGATAAGCAGTCTGATCATTTAGAGACAAGTCGACAGAGGTGGGGGGGTGAGACAGAGCTGGGGGTCTTCAGTGTATGTGTGAAAACTAATGTTGTGTTCTCAGATGGTGTCACCAGGGGGCAGCGTGTAGCTGAGAAGGGGCAGCACGGTAGCATTGTGGATAGCACAATCGCTTCACAGCTCCAGGGTCCCAGGTTCGATTCCGGCTTGGGTC
Organism: Scyliorhinus canicula; assembly: GCF_902713615.1. Lineage (NCBI taxonomy): Eukaryota > Metazoa > Chordata > Chondrichthyes > Carcharhiniformes > Scyliorhinidae > Scyliorhinus > Scyliorhinus canicula. The sequence continues at coordinate 5,815,525 of NC_052159.1, forward strand.
ACTGTCTGTGCGGAGTCTGCACATCCTCCCCGTGTGTGCGTGGGTTTCCTCCGGGTGCTCCGGTTTCCTCCCACAGTCCAAAGATGTGCGGGTTAGGTGGATTGGCCATGATAAATTGCCCTTAGTGTCCAAAATTGCCCTTTGTGTTGGGTGGGGTTACTGAGTTATGGGGATAGGGTGGAGGTGTTCACCTTGTGTAGGGGGTAGGGTGCTCTTTCCAAGAGCCGGTGCAGACTCGATGGGCCGAATGGCCTCCTTCTGCACTGTAAATTCTATGTAAAAAAAAAGGAGGGAGCGTGGATAGATCCTTGGGGATCACCAGAGGTAACGGTGCAGGATCACTGATTGGGTTAGAATGGAACCAGGAGAGGACTGTCCCACCCAGCTGGCTAACAGGGGAGGGGGTCTTGGGGGAGGATGGTGTGGTCACCGTATCAAAGGCTTCGGACAACTGGAGAAGGACGAGGAGGGAAAGTTTCCCTTTGTCTTCGTCACACCGGATGTTAGTGTGAGTTTGATAAGAACAAGTACTGAACACTGGAACCCCACTGAAAACATCCTCCCAGTTACAAAATTACCCAGCGACCATTACACCTTGCTTCCAGCCCCTGAACCAACTTGATACTTTCCCTACGTTGGATCCCAAGGGTCTTTACCTTCGTGATTAGTCGACCATGTGGAATCTTGTCAAAAGCCTTGCTAAAATTCATATGGACACCATCAAATCTAGGGACAGAGCGTGGCATTGTGGTAATGTCACTGGATTCATAATCCAGGAGCCCAGCCTCATGCGCCAGGGATTTGAATTCATTTAAACTCAATGAATAAATCTGGAATTAAAAGCGAGTCTCCGTGACGGTGACCATGAATCTGTCATCAATCGTTGGATAAACCCATCTGGTTCACTGATGTCCTTTAGGGAAGGAAATCTGCCGTCCATACCCGGTCTGGCCTACATGTGACTCCTGACCCACAGCAATGTGGTCGCTTCTTAACTGCCCCCCTGAAACGGCCCATTCAGTTCAAGGGCAATTAGGGATGGGCAACAAATGCTGGCCCAGCCCAGCAATGCCCATAACTCAGGGAAGGATTCTGTTTTAAATTGCACTCACTCATCCCTCCTTGTTACCGCCTCAAAAAATTCACTCATGTTAGGCAGACATGACCTCTCTTCAAATTCAGGTTGCTAGCCTTTCATTAATCCCTGTCTTCCGAAATGAAGATTTAGATCAGAACTTGTAACAATAGTTTTCGCAGTGCTGAGGTTAGACTGACTGACAGTGTAGAGGGTTCTTTACTCTGTACCTAACCCCGTGCTGTACCTGTCCTGGGAGTGTTTGATGGGGACAGTGTAAAGGGAGCTTTACTCTGTATCTAACCCCGTGCTGTACCTGTCCTGGGAGTGTTTGATGGGGACAGTGTAGAGGGAGCTTTACTCTGTATCTAACCCCGTGCTGTACCTGTCCTGGGAGTGTTTGATGGGGACAGTGAAGAGGGAGCTTTACTCTGTATCTAACCCCGTGCTGTACCTGGCCTGGGAACGTTTGATGGGGACAGTGTAGAGGGAGCTTTACTCTGTATCTAACCCCGTGCTGTACCTGTCCTGGGAGTGTTTGATGGGAACAGTGTAGAGGGAGCTTTATTCTGTATCTAACCCCGTGCTGTACCTGTCCTGGGAGTGTTTGATGGGGACTGTGTAGAGGGAGCTTTACTCTGTATCTAACCCCGTGCTGTACCTGTCCTGGGAGTGTTTGATGGGGACAGTGTAGAGGGAGCGTTACTTTGTATCTAACCCCGTGCTGTACCTGTCCTGGGAGTGTTTGATGGGACAGTGTAGAGGGAGCTTTACTCTGTATCTAACCCCGTGCTGCACCTGTCCTGGGAGTGTTTGATGGGGACAGTGTAGAGGGATCTTTACTCTGTATCTAACCCCGTGCTGTACCTGTCCTGGGAGTGTTTGATGGGGACAGTGTAGAGGGAGCTTTACTCTGTATCTAACCCCGTGCTGTACCTGTCCTGGGAGTGTTTGATAGGGACAGTGTAGAGGAAGCTTTAATCCATCCAGCACTGTCTGCCCTCACTTCGGTGAACAGAAAAATCCGGGGTAACATTTACCTTAAGGAAACACGCACATTGACAGCTTCTTTGCTAATGCTGAGCCGCTGTTTTGAATATCCTCCTGGAACAGGACTGTGTTTGAATATTAACTGCTTTGTTCGTTGATCAAGAAAATAACATGAAAAACTCAGGCAAATGCTGCGCTTTAGAAACCTGGGGCTTTCTTGATCCTTTAGAATTTCCATATCTTTGTTGTTTTACTGGTTAACCCCGGCTTGTGAACAGGTTTCTTTCATCTCTGCTCCTCTTGTGCCTGATCTATTGGCCCTGCTGTTTCTGAATTCTGCCTGAGCTTCACATGGTGGGAGACCATTCACCATCGCCAGTGAAGCACCAGAAAGAAAGGACCAATGTGCATTTGCATAGCATCTGTCACAACCTGAGGCCATCCCAAAGCGCTTTACAGCTGGTGAAGTCAATCTTGAAATGCCGTAATGTAGGAAGCGTATGTGTGCACAGCATGATCCCGCAAACAGTTACTCTGTTTCTCAGAGATCTTTTCCAGGATTCCAACGAGAACTCCCATGTCCCTCGTCATAAAATGGCCACAGGATCTCTTTCCATCGCACGCACACCAGGGCAGACAGGGCTTCGGCTTGACACGGCAACGAAACGAGACACTTGACAATGCAGCGATCCTGCAGAACCCGATCTGGAGTGTCAGCCGGGAGTTTTAAAACCATAAGACCAAGGAGCAGAATTAGGCCACTCGGCCCATCGAGTCTGCTCTGCCATTCAATCATGGTTGATATTTTCTCATCCCCATTCTCCTGCCTTCTCCCCATAACCCCTGATCCCCTTATTAATTCAGAAACTATCTCTATCTCTGTCTTAAAGACACTCAGTGATTTGGCCTCCACAACCTTCTGCGGCAAAGAGTTCCACAACCACCCTCTGGCTGAAAAAATTCCTCCTCATCTCTGTTTTAAAGGATCGTCCCTTTAGTCGAAGATTGTGTCCTCTGGTTCTAATTTTGCCTAGAAGTGGAAACATCCTCTCCACTGCCACTCTATTTTGCTGAAGTCTTGGGCAGTGAGGGAGACAAAGGTTGAGTGGTAATCCCAGGCTCATGGCCTGGAAGGGGGGGGGGGGGGGGGGGGGGGTTCAAATCCTACATGTTTTACTTCACTTAATAAAATCTGGAAGATAAAGCACATGGATTACGGGGATAGGGTGAAGGTGACGGGCTTTAGCAGGGTGCTCTTTCCAAAGGCCGGTGCAGACTCGATGGGCCGAATGGCCTCCTGCACTGTAAATTGAGATGTTCGAGTTGAGGTTTCCGAACAGAGTCAGGAATAGGAATGTAGCTGCCGGTTCCACCCTCAAAAGGCTACCTATACTTAGGCTAATTGTGTGGCTCAAACTCATGAGCACCGTAGACCAGGACGGTAACTTAATCTCAAACAAACACCACGGAACCAGGCCCAACGGGTCCATCCTGGTATTTATGGCCCATATGAGCCTCCTCCCAGTCCCACCTCATCTCAATCTGTCAGCTGATCCTTCTATTCCTTTCCCCCTCCCCTATTTATCTCTGATGTGGAGATGCCGGCGTTGGACTGGGGTGAGCACAGTAAGAAGTCTTACAACACCAGGTTAAAGTCCAACAGGTTTGTTTCAAACACGAGCTTTCGGAGCGCAGCTCCTTCTCCATTCACCCGAGGAAGGAGCTGCGCTCCGAAAGCTCGTGTTTGAAACAAACCTGTTGGACTTTAACCTGGTGTTGTAAGACTTCTTACCCTATTTATCTCGCCTTCCCTTAAAATATCTGGACAACGTATGTTAGGCAGGTGGAAAGGCTGAAAAGTTTCCGGATTCGCTGTCTCAAATGTATCCTCGGCATCACGGTAGCATGGTGGTTAGCATAAATGCTTCACAGCTCCAGGGTCCCAGGTTCGGTTCCCGGCTGGGTCACTGTCTGTGTGGAGTCTGCACGTCCTCCCCCTGTGTGCGTGGGTTTCCTCCGGGTGCTCCGGTTTCCTCCCACAGTCCAAAGATGTGCGGGTTAGGTGGATTGGCCATGCTAAATTGCCCGTAGTGTCCTAAAAAAAGTAAGGTTAATGGGGGGGGGTTGTTGGGTTACGGGTATAGGGTGGATACGTTGACTTGAGTAGGGTGATCATGGCTCGGCACAACATTGAGGGCCGAAGGGCATGTTCTGTGCTGTATTGTTCTATGTTCTATGTTCTATCTCTTGACAGACCAAGGTCACCAACTCCGAGGTCCTGGACTGTGCTAATTCCATCAACATACACTCATTGCCAAACAGTCACGATCAGTAGATGGGTGACAACCAGATCGTATGCATGGTGAATTTGCAGCTGGTCGTGAGCTCCTCAGGGTCCAGACTTTAGCTAGAAAGACACCTAAGATATGAACATGACAAACGTTGATACTGATGGCTGGGCGACACTTGCTGACCGCTGTGACCGTTGAAGCCAGAGATTTAGGAAGGGGATTGGGAGAGGGGAGCAGAAACGGAAAGCTCAGCCGGCCAAGGAGAGGGGCCAGAGGAAAGAGTGGCCAGTGAATCGTGCACCGACTCAGGCCAATGTCTTTCTCTGCCGTATATATGGCAGAGCTCAGAGTGGTTCCTGAGCCACATCAGGCGATAATTAACACAAAAGCTGAACACCACAGCATGAATCATTGTCTTGCGAGACAGAATGTGTTACCCTAAATACATCTAAACTATTCACCACAACCACACGCTCTGGTAATGAGTCACATTCTCATCACTCTCTTGGCAGTGGATCTAAGTGGATTTAAATCCAGTGGATTTAAAAAGTAAATTGTTATTTTGCAGGTTGTGAGCTTCGCTGGCTCGGCTAACCTTTGTTGGCCATCCCAAATTGTCCCTTGAGAAGGTGGTGGTGAGCTGTCTTCTTGAACTGCTGCAGTCCATGTGGTGTAGGTACAACCACAGTGCTGATAGGGAGGGAGTTCCAGGGTGTCGCCCCAGTGACAGTGAAGGAACGGCCGATATATTTCCATGTCAGGGTGGTGAGTGACTGGGAGGGGAACCTCCAGGTGGTGGGATTCCCAGGTATCTGCTGCTCCTGTCCTTCTAGATGGTAGTGGTCGTGGGTTTGGAAGTTGCTGTCTAAGGGGCCTTGGTGAGTTACTGCAGTGCATCTTGTAGATGCTGCACACGGCTGCTACTGTTCGTTGCTGGTGGAGGGAGTGAATGTTCGGGGATGGGGTGCCAATCAGGTGGGGCTGCTTTGTCCTGGATGGTGTCGAGCTTTTGAATGTTGTTGGGAGATATCTGGAAAATATTCAATGAAATTTGGTCTCCCAGAATGCTCCTCTTTTAACCCAAAGTGGGCGGATCTTGAAGCATAACACATGTGGAACGTTTCTAAAACGGTGTGAAATTCCTCTCTAGCAACTTCCCAAATAGGAACCGCTGCCTCCTAAACATTTGCATCGACATACAATATTTGAACGCAACTGCCTGTAATCACTCTCGGAGTCATCGCACAACGAGAAACATTTCACAATGAATCAGGTTCTGACGCTATCTCCAACCAGCACAGGATAATCCAAACTCCACCTCCCTACATTCCAATCCTGAAAGCTGCACTCTCTTTACCGGGGGAGGGGGGAGGTTTGTTGACCAAAGCCTTTGTGTCACAGGCTGTTCAACCACGCGTTGCATCGCAAACAAATCCAACCCTGTCCTCCTCCTGCTCCCCACTTACCAGCAGAATTCCCTTCAGGAGTTACCTTCTACGTTCCCCAAGACTACGCTAAGCTGAAACTGGGTTTGCGAAAACCCGGTATTCGAATCCTGAAAGGAGGGAAAATTCAGAAGGATTCTGGAGTCCGCTGCCCTGCGGGGCGATGGGCCAACGATGTCCAAAGGAAATTGGATTGGCGTTTGAGGGAAATAAACTTGCAGGAAGAGAGTCACGGGGGTGGGCTGGATTACTGTATAGAGAGCTAGCATGGGCCCAATGGGCCAGGTGGCCTCCTCCTGTGCCATAATAATGACTCTGTGACTATAAAGAGAATTTGGTGCGTGATAGTTTGATTCCCATAAGAACCAGTAACAAGAATATAATAAACAGGAGCAGGATTTCGCCATTCAGCCCTTCGAGTCTGCTCTGCCGGTCAATATCAGCATGGCTGATCTGATTCTTGCCTCACCCCACTTTCCTGTCTGTCCCCCTGAACCCTTGACCCCTGTCCATCAAAACTCTAACTCGGCCTTGACTATATTCTTTTTTTAAAAATTTAGCGTATCCAATTATTTTTTTCCAATTAAGGGGCAATTTAGCGTGGCCAATCTACCTAACCTGCACATCTTTGGGTTGTGGGGGTGAGACCCACGCAGGCACGGGGAGAATGTGCAAACTCCACACGGACAGTGACCCAGGGCCGGGATTCGAACCCGGGTCCTCAGCGCCGTAGGCATCAATGCTAACCACTGTGCCACCGTGCTGCACTGCCTTGACTATATTCAACAACCCACAGCCTGCAACACTCTCTGGGGGAGAGCATTCCAAACAGTTTTTTTCTTTTTTAATATAAATTTAGAGTACCCAAATCACTTTTTCCAATTAAGGAGCAATTTAGAGTGGCCAATCCACCTGGCCTGCACATCTTTGGGGTTTGTGGGGGTGAGACCCACGCAGACACGGGGAAAATGTAAAATGAATATAGGTTATTCAACACATTTTCAGCTTGAAAGAAGCTGAAAATCTCCTAATTCTCTACAAACTCTAATTAAACAACCCGTTCATCTCAGGCATCAACCTAGGAACTGCCTCCAATGTAAGTACGTGCAGTACTCTGGCCGTGGTCTCACCGGTGCCCTGTGAGTTGACTTGGAGTAGATCTCGAATGGCCGGTGCCCTGAAATCCCACACACGTTCCCAACAGGAGGATGTCTTATGGACCCCACCCATCTCTCCACTCTGCTTGGACCCTGTATCTCAAACACATCCCAGATAATTCCAGCTCAGGATGGGGAGGATCGAGGATACAGATGGCCTGGGCAAGGGGCAAGGCGACTGTGATGCACCCCATGCCCAAACAGCGCATCACAATCTCTTCACAGGGTGAGTCCGGATGCAACAACCTGCATTATAGTGCCAAAGGTGCTTCTCGTCAGAGTGATTACCAAACAATGTTTGACATCAGGTCACAAAAGGAGATATTAAGACAGGCGACCAAAAGCTTGGTCAATGATGGAGGTTTTTAAAGAGACTCTTAAAAATGAGGAGAGAGAGAGAGACAGTGAGGGTGAGGGGGAAAATTCCAGAGCTTGGAGCCCAGGTACGGCCGCCAAGGCGGAGAGATTAAAATTGGAAGATGTGCAAGAGGCTGGAATTGGATGAGCACCGAGGTCTCGTCAGGTTGTGGGGCTGGTGGAGATTCCAGAGATGAGGAGGGGGCAAGGCCATGGAGGAATTCGAAAACAAGGATGAGAATTTTAAAATTAAGTAATTAGCCGGGGGGGGGGGGGGGGGGGGGGGGGGGGGGGGGGGGCAGCACGGTAGCACAAGTGGCTAGCACTGTGGATTCACAGCTCCAGGGTCCCAGGTTTGATTCCCCACTGGGTCACTGTCTGTGCGGAGTCTGCACGTTCTCCCCGTGTGTGCGTGAGTTTCCTCCGGGTGCTCTGGTTTCCTCCCACAGTGCAGGCTAAGTGGATTGGCCATGATAAATTGCCTTTAGTGACCAAAAAGGTTAGATGGGGTTATTGGGTTACGGGGATAGGGTGGAAGTGAGGGCTTAAGTGGGTCGGTGCAGACTCGATGGGCCGAATGGCCTCCTTCTACGCTGTATGTTCTATCGAGGCGCTGCCGGATGATTCGTCAGAGGACTATTCGACCACAGAGAGCATCGCCGCAGGACCTGAAACTTCCCTGATTTGATGTGCACTTCCCCATGGAGAGAGGGCTGTTAGAGACCAATTGTGAGTTGCGAAACTTGTCTCATGTCCCTCCTATGCACCCTCCCTGGCTAAAGGGGTCCATTAGTACCTGGGGCAGTGGATTGCAACAGTGCATCTTCCAGAAGTTAGCTGCTGCCATGGAATCGAGGTGTGAAACAGGCGCTGTGTTTTTATTCATGTTCTTGGGAGTCGTCTTGCCAGCTGGCAGACCAGGAATGACAAAACACTCAGTTGGTCACTTGAGGATACGTGTGACTGTATCAGTCGATAAATTTTTCCTGCTCTCTGGGTGTGGCCGTCTGTGCATCTCCCAGGTCCTAGTGCTCACCGTGAGCTCAAACTTGAATCATAGCCCCAATTAGGGACTATGATTCCAGGGGAGGCAGAGATTTAAAGTAATTGACAGGAGGATTAGAGGGGAGTTTTATAATCTTTATTAGTGTCACAAGTAGGCTTACATTAACACTGCAAAGAAGTTACTGTGACGATCCCCTAGTCGCCACATTCTGGCGCCTGTTCAGGTACACAGAGGGTGAATTCAGAATGTCCAATTCACCTAACAAGCACGTCTTTCGGGACTTGTGGGAGGAAACCGGAGCACCCGGAGGAAACCCACGCAGACACGGGGAGAACGTGCAGACTCCGCACAGACTGTGACCCATGACGGGAATCGAACCTGGGGCCCTGGAGCTGTGAAGCAGCAGTGCTAACCACTGTGCTACCGTGCAGCCCATGAGTTGAGAAATCTCCTCGCCCAGATGGTCGTGGGAATCTGGTACTGACTTCCTGAAAAGGCAGCAGATCAGGAAACCCTCGATGCATTTAAAAAAAACACATTTGGATATGCACTCGAGGTGCTGTACCCACAGGGCTGGAGGTGGTCAGTGAGATTAGCTTGGGTAGCTCTTGGTAAGAACATTAAAAACATCAGAACATAAGGAGTAGGAGAAAGCTGAACCCATCGAGCCTGCTCTGCTATTCAATACCGTCATGGCTGATTCTTAGGTTGCATCCACTTTCCCGCTTGTTACTCAAATCCCTTAATTTCCTGAAAGGCCAACAATCTGTCTATCCCAGCCAACGCCGACATGACGGGCAGAATGGCCTCATTTCTATACAAAGCCATTCTGATTGGCCAAATGCCACTCAGTCCCACAATTCCAAATGACAGCATTCATAAAACAGGTGCCAGCTGGGCTCAATTAGTCCCTGCTCCAAGGCAAACATGTTTAGATCGAGTCCTGCTCCTGAGGACGGAATCTTGTCCGATACTTCTCGAGTCAGTCCGCCCCTTCTTTTGCATCCTTGATTTTTATTGTTTCACCAATGGTGGCCATGCCTTCACCTCCCTGGGCCCGAACGTCTGGAATTGCCTCGCTCAAACCTCCCCCCCCCCCCCCCCTTCCCTCCACTGCCACCACCTCTCCTCCTGTGTCCTGTATCACACCAAGTCCCGGTCACCCATTGCTCCTTAAGAAGGGTCTGACAAATCAAGTGGGAGGACAAAGACCCATCCTCCAAGATGCAGGTGGGTCAAGTATTAATTATATGTCCCAGCTGGACGGGGTATGCCGTCAAAATGCCCAAACAAGACTCCCCAAACAGGGGATCTACTCATGAGCGACATCGAGGAACCTGTTCTCAAGGAGGAGAGGGGAGGGGGGGGGGGGGGGGTCAAACGTTTCACAGATAATCGCAAAGTCTCCCTGAGGGTCAGCCCCATCAACACATGGGAAGCAGATGCCCAATCGCCATCAAAATGGTGATCCATCATCAAAAATGGTGTCATGATCTCCCAACTAATGTGAGAGCCTGTACAGCCAGCATAATATTCCGAGGAGAGGGCCATTCAGCCCCTTGGACTTGCTCCACCATTAAACATGATCATGGTCCAACCTTTCCTCATTAGACACGCCCTCCATCCCAGGATTCAGCCCAGTGAACCAACAGCCCACAGAATCGCCTCACCTCCACTCAACCAGCCAAGAAAAGAATCATCCTCGACACAAGGGAGTGCGATTGACAAGACAGAGGGGGTGGGTGGGGGACGGGCAGTGCCAAGAGGCCGTCTGGTGAATCCTTCAAGATTACAGCCCACCAGAGTTGGCAACCCTGAGATCAGGCCATGTTTGGCGCACCGTGTCCAGTCCTGACCATTGACGCGTGCAGAGTCCCACAAAGCTCATCCCTCACATCAGAGAACCGCGCTCTGAGTTAAAAATCTCGATTAATTTGGGATTCCCAGCTTCGAAAGGAACAGGCTGAGGGCAATTGTTTATTTTTAAATATTTTATTGAGGCATTTATATATTCACACATCAATCACAAAACAAAACAAGCCAACAGAGTTGCAAATAACCAAATGAATTAAATATCTAACACCCCATCATCCCAACACCCCCCCCCCCCACTCCCCAGCCCCGACCTCCCCATTTTATCCTAACCCCGTTATCCCCCACTGCTGACATCTTAACTGTTTTCAAAGAAGTCGATGAACGGCTGCCATCTCCGGGCAAACCCCTCTGTGGTAGTATGACTAGGGATATTACGGTACCTGGGAGTGTGAGCTGCCATTGGTGCAGAGGACTCGCTGCCCATTGGCCCAGGTATGTCATGTGCCTCTCAGTCGATTGGCTGAGAGGAAGGTAGCTCCGCCTACGAGGCGGGGTATAAGAACCCGTGTTCCCCGGCAGTCAGCCATTCTTCTGTACGTCTGCTGCCGGGTCATTTCTGGCGTATTAAAGCCTATCGTTCGGACTTTCGGAGGTCCCAGGTCCCTCCATTCTAATTACATCCATCTCCGGGCTACCAGGAAGGCAAAGGGCAAGACATCGGCCTCTCTTGCCTCCCCCCCCCAGACTCCTGGGTCTTTTGACACTCCAAAGGTCGCCACCTCTGGGCCCGGGACCACCTTCACCCTCAAGACCTCTAACATAACTTCAGCAAACCCCTGCCAGAATCGCCCAAGCTTCAGACACGCCCAGAACATGTGGATATGATTCACGAGCCCACCCACACCTGCCCCCCACCCCTTCGAAAAACCTGCTCATGCGGGCCACAGTCATATGTGCCCTGTGGATTACCTTAAACTGGATAAGGCTAAGCCTAGGTGTTGGAAGACTTCTTACTCTATTTATGAAGTCCAGGATCCCACATCCTTTGCTAACCGCACTCTGAATATGGCCTGACCCCTTTAAATATCTACACACCCGCACCCCAGGTTCCTCTGCCCCGCACATTCGACAGAATTGTGACATTAAATTTATTTGGCCTCTCTCTATTCCTTCTGACAAAATGTATCACCTCGCCCCTCTCTGTATTCAATTTCCTCTATCACTTGCCTGCCCATTCTGCTTATCTGCCTGCCTGTCTGTCTGTCTCTTGCTCCCTCGTCTCTCTGTCGTGTGTGACCTATTTCAAATAATAAACCTATCCTGAATGCATACATGATACATCCATTTGTGTTTTGTGAAGAGGTAGCTTTGATTTTTGTTTAAATGTTTCTTCGTGGGATGTGGCCATCGTTGGCCATGCCAACATTGATCATCTCAGCCCCAAATGCTGCAAGGAGGTAGTGGTGAAGATAGAATGTTCAGCTCATTCACGTCAGAGGGCAGACCTCGCTGACTCCCCAAGGAGCTCCATGGCTACATGTGATGGTGGTGTCATTAAAGCAACCCTGCTCCATCCAGCGAATAAGGAGTGGGTAACACCGAGCTCCCTACCTACAACCACAATTACTTTGTGCCCCTCAAACTAAACCCTTTCCTGTCTTCTCAAGCTGAAGGAAACTCAGGCGTCTTGCGCCAGCAAAGGGTGGGCAGGGAATCGTTAGGATCTTGTGGTGGTATGATTTGCATGGCTGTCTGCCATTGGTGCAGAACACCGGCTTACCATTGGCCCTGGTCGGTCATGTGCCTCTCGACTGATTGGTTGAGACCAGTCATGTGATGGCTCTCCGATTGGTCGAGAGGCTGAGTTAACCACGCCTCCATACCGAGGTATAAATAGTCGGAACGCCCGGCGGTCGTCCATTTTATTGTAGTCAACCACAGGGCTAAGTTCTAGCTTATTAAAGCCTAACTTTTGTATAGCAACTCGTCTCTCGTGCAATTGATGGCTCATCAGATCTTCAACATCTTGTTGCCACCCAGGGCCCTGGGCAGGTCTGACACCAGATTAATAGTAAATAGTGACATGTAAATGTTGGTACAGTCCCAGAGGATGCTCTCCCCTTTGAGAGCTGACTGTGGGTGATTTAACCTGAGGGTCACCGCACCTCAGGCAAGGGGCAACCTCAGCCGGTGCAAGAATTGAACCTGCGCTGTCTGCATCATAGATCCATAGGATTCTTACAGTGCAGAAGGAGGCCATTTGACCCATCGAGTCTGCACCGACTCGCTGAAAGATCACCCCACCTCGGCCCGGTCCCCTATCTATCCCCGTAACCCCATCTAATCTGTGCATCTTTGGACACGAATGGGCAATTTAGCCTGGTCAATGCTCCTGACCTAATCACGAACCTGGCATCCAGCCAACCAGGGTTTGGCTGAGGCTTGAACCAGGAGCTTGTGGTCCAGAGGCAGAGAAACTACCCACTGCGCAACAAGACCGCCAAATATTAAAAAAAATAAATTTACAGCACCCAATTCTTTTTTTTTTCTGATTTAGGGGGCAGTTTAGGGTGACCAATCCACCTCGCCTGCACATTTTTGGCTTATGGGATTGAAACGCACACAGACACAGCGAGAATGTGGAAACCCCACATAGGCCGGGATCAAACCTGGGTCCTCAGTGCCGTGAGGCAGCAGTGCCAACCATCGTGCCGCCACAAGACCCCCAAATATCAAACAGTCACCAATAAATCCAATCGGGAATTCAGGAGAAACCTCTTCACCCAGAGTGTGCTGAGAATGTGGAAGCGGAATGTGGGAATTGAAATTGGATACAGACATGAGGGAGTAAGGGATGGAGGGATCTGGTGAGGTGTTTTGGAGGAGGAGGGTGCGTGTGCGGAGCGTAAATACCAGCACAGATCTGATGGACCGAATGGGTTGTCCTGTGCTGTAATCGCTGTATAATTCTCTGGCCAGCCGAGGTCCCAGGTTCGATCCCGGCTCTGGGTCACTGTCCGTGTGGAGTTTGCACATTCTCCCCGTGTTTGCGTGGGTTTTGATGTGTTAGGCAGGTTGGTTCGATGTGGACTGCACTCGATGCAGGGAAGCTAGAAACAGACGTCTAACACTGGAGAAGATCCAACACGATTTTATTCAACGACATAACTAATATACATGCTCAGTTCTGGGTCGACATTATACTGAACTGACTGGAGACCTAGTACTAGCTTAACCAGACTTACTAACTACCACATGGTGTTTGCACTGGCTAATGCTCACGAACTCTGACTGTCTCAGTGGCTGGGTCCAGAGAGAGCGGGAAACCTAGTGCCCTCTGGCTTTATAGTGGTCGTGTCCTGTCTGGTGATTGGCTGTTGTGTTCTGTGTGTTCACTGGTCATCCTGTGTGTCAATCACTGCCTGTCTGCACTCCATCATATACATGGGTGGATATTATGACAGGTTTCGCCCCCCACAACCCAAAAGATGCGCAGGACAGGTGGATTGCCCATGCTAATTTGCCCCCTTACAATAATAGGGTACTCTAAATTTAAAATAATAATAATGTTGTGGCCAGAATGTTATGCTGCTCCCCTTGTGGGTTCTGAGGTGTGGGGTTTGGGCAGGGGGGTGGGGTGTAAAATAACACGGATGGAATTCCCTCCGGGACACTGTCCAACCCGGACACGATTTTATGGTGGGACTGAGAGGGCCTCGGATGGGAAGCCCACCCAGTCTCCAATTCAGGCCCTAAAGAGGGCATTAAGGCCTTCTCTCTCTCGCACCTCTTCAATTTTCACTCAGGCGGGTGCCCGATGGCTGAGGATGGGAAACGGAAACCGTTCTCACCTTTTCTCTTGGGCGGGAGGCGAGGGGCGGGGGCATGCCACCATTAGAGGGCCCCTTCACACTGGATACACCCTCTGCTCATGGATCCGAGAACCATGGCCCATCGCCTGCTGTCAATCGACGCTCATCCAATGGCAGTAGGCCCGTCAGGGGCTGGCGGGGATTCGGTCCCAACAGCTCCAGACAGCGGACGCTGAGGGCCCGCCATTCTGAAAATTCAGGCCCATTTTTAATTTTGCGGTGAAATCCCTGGAAAAGACCCTGTAACTTACCGGTCCCCTTGAAACGGATCATGACTCACAGCACAGATTGGGAAGGATTAGCAGATGTCAGGCTGAATTCCACGCCATGTATTTGCCCAGTGAGCTGTCAAGCGAGCTGAAGAAGCTTCTGGAATGAGCAGGAAATTTTAATATTATTGCTGTCTCCTCGTCACTGATAAGCCCGGTTATCTGCAACAGAAATACATCCTGGGCCATTCTGATAGAACATTGGGTACAGTTCTCGTCACCGCAGTACATCAGCACGGAGAGGTTATTGTAACTATCCAGAGGATACAGAATAGAGAAACTAACAATAATGAAGGGTTTGGAGAGATTCAGTAATGAGAAGCGATGCTGCAAATTTGGGCATGTTCTCCCTGGGAAACGGAAGTCGGAGAGCTGATATCAGCGGCTGTTTATAGGGCACCAAGGGACTAGACATTCTGGACTGTAGCAACCTTTGTCCAGAACGGCTGAAACAGACGATACGGCCTGTGCTCAAAGGGAGAGATAAATTCAAAACTAGTCTGTGGAAACAGACCGCAGAAGACCACAGAGTATTTACATTGCAGAAGGAGGTCGTTTGGCCCATCTGTTTTGTACTGGTCCTCTGAAAGAACATTCTACCTCGTCCCACCCCCCTGCCTTATCGCCGTAACCTTGCTCATTCTCGCTTTTCAGAAAACAATCCCTTTCGAACACTTCGGCTGAACCTGCCTCCACCACGCTCTCAGGAATTCAGGTCCAGACTCCAACAGACAGACAGACTCTGGGTGAAAACATTTTCCTTCACATCACCTCTGCTCCTTTCGTCCATCATTTTGAACCTGTGCCCTCTAGTTCTTGATGCACTCCTGAGAACGAACCGTTCCAATCCATCATTGAGCTACAGCACAGAAACAGGCCATTCAGCCTATCTGGTCCATGCTGGTGCTTATGCTCCATCTCATCCTAACACCATATCCTGTTTTAAAAATGTGTTCTTGGGATGTGGGCGTTGCTGGCTGGGTCAGCATTTCTTGCCCATCCCTAATTGCCCTTGAACTGATTAGCTAGCTCGGCCATTTCTGGCAGGGGGGGGTGGTTGTGGGAGCATTTAAGAGTCAACCGCATCACTGTGTGGTTCTGGAGTCACATGTAGTCCTGACCAGGTAAGGATGGCAGATTTCCTTCCCCTGAAGAAATTAGTGAAAAAGATAATAATCTTTAATATTGTCACAAGTAGTCTTTAATTAACACTGCAATGAAGTTACTGTGAAAAGCCCCTAGTCGCCACATTCCGGCGCCTGTTCGGGTACACAGCAGGAGAATTCAGAATGTCCAATTCACCTAACAAGCACGTCTTTCGGGACTTGTGGGAGGAAACCGGAGCACCCGGAGGGAACAGTGACCCTAGCGGGAATCGAACCTGGCGCTGTGAAGCAACAGTGCCCCTTTTACAACAATCGACAATGGTTTTGTGGTCACAGATTCCAGATATTTTGCTGAATTCAATTTTCACCATCTGCTGTGGTGGGGATTTGAACCCAGGACCCCAGAGCATTCCCCATGATCTTTGAATTACCCGTCCAGCGAAAATACCAGTAGGCCACTGCCTCCACCTTCTATTCCTTTCTCCCTCATCTGTGTATCCAGCTTTCCCTGACTGAGTGAGTGGTCAGCTTATGAAATAGGCTCTCTCGGGAGATGGTGGAAGGAGGTTAGAGCTGGTCCATTCACCTGCAATGGCTTTTCTTCCTGAACAAAACACTATTTTCCCACTGACCCTGCCCCCAGGATATATTCTTGGCTCCCTCCAGGCTGCCCCTCAGTGACATCATCCAGAAACACAATGTCCAGATTTCACATCCACCCAGTCAAGACCCCTCAGGTAGATGTTTCGATCAAGTCGCCTCTGACCCTCCAGTGGATACAAGCCCAGCTAGTCCAACCTTTCCTCATAAGGCAACCCGCCCATTCCAGGTGTTAGTCTGGTAAACCTTCTCTGAACTGTTTCCAATGCATTTACAACCTTCATTAAATAAGGTGACCGATACTGTACACAGTTCTCCAGATGTGGTCTCACCAAGGCCCTGTACAACTGAAGCAGAACCTCCCAATTTTTGTATTCAATTCTCTTCACAGTGAATGATAACATTCTATTAGCTTTCCGTCACTAAAACCAATCCTTTCAACTCTGTCACATCACCCTATTCTGCTCCAGCCACAGCAAGTTTGCTGCAGAAAGCCTCATTCATAAGTTTGTTATCTCCAGATGTGACTATTCCATCGCCCCCTCCCCCAACCACCTGACATAATCTTGGGCTGATCAAGACTCTACTCACTGTATCCTGTCCCTGTTTGCCTGTCGCCTCTTGTGCTTGTTGACCCACATCGGCTCCTGGCCCTGTGCCACTGATGGAACCATCAATTCACTAGACACGTGCTTTAAGATATGAACAGTGGTTTTAATCTACTTACAACAGAGCCAGCCTGTTCCACGTTGAACTCTCGATGAACTGAACGACTGGCTCTGAGCATTGGTATTTATACAGCAGTCCAGGGGGAGGAGTCGTGGGCGGAGCCAAGGGTGGAGCCCTGTACAAATTCCCCCTAGTGGTCGGGCAACGCAACTGCGCTTATCAATGCATGGTCTCATGTATATACAACACAGTGTGAATTACGGAGTTACATCCACCACAACCACCTCAGCTGTACGATTCTCATCCTGGCATTCAGATCAGCCCTCCCTACCTCTGTGACCTCCTTCAGCCGCACTGACCCTCTGGGATCTCTGCACTGCTCTAATCCTGAGCCCATCAACATTCCCGGTTTTCACCGTTCCATCAGCGGCGGCCGGGCCTTCAGCTGCGTGGGCCTCAAGCTCTGGAACTGCCTCCCTAACACGTCTGCATCTCCACCTCTCTCTCTCTCTCCCTCCTATAACACATGTTTTAAAGGCCACATTTCTATATTTTTTTAAATTTAGAATACCCCAATTCATTTTTGTTTCCAATTAAGGGGCAATTTAGCGTGGCCAATCCACCTAATCTGCACATCTTTGGGTTGTGGGGGCGAAACCCACGCAGACACGGGGAGAATGTGCAAACTCCACACGGACAATGACCCAGGGCCGGGATCGAACCTGGGACCCCGGCGCCACGAGGCAGCAGGGCTAACCCACTGCGCCCCCCCTGCTGCCCAAAAGGCCACATTTCTGACTCAGATGCTGTGCACAGTCCCAGGATTAGTGGCTGATCATTTAGGGCTGAGATGAGGAATGAAAGGGTTGTGAACCTTTGGAATTCTCTACCCCGGAGCGTTGCGGATGCTCCGCCGTTCAATATATTTCAGACGGGGACAGACAGATTTTTGGTCTCTCAGGAATCAAGGTATAGGGGGAGTCGGCGGGTACATTAGCCGGGATTCTCCGTCGGCGTGATTCTCCGTTACGCCGGTGCCCTGAGGTTTCCCGACAGCGTGGGGCTGCCCCACAATGGGAAACCCCATTGACCGGCCGACGTAACGGAGAATCCCGCCAGCTGGTCGGGGCAGAAATGTGGCGGGGCGGGGCGGAGAATCCCGCCCATGGATTTGAAGGCCAAGATCAGTCGTGATTGTGATGAATGGTGGAGCAGACCTGACATCCTCTGTGTGATCTACTCCTGCTCCTAATTCCTGAGTTATTTTCCCTGATATGAGGGCCGGTTTGCTCAGCTGGCCCAATGGCTGGTTCTCGATGCAGAGCGAGGCCAGCAGCGTGGGTTCAATTCCCGGTACTGGCTGAGGTTATTCATGAATTCTCAATCTCACCCCCTGCCTGAGGTGTGGTGATCCTCCGGTTAAATCACCACCAGCCAGCTCTCCCCCCTCAAAGGGGAAAGCAGCCTATGGCCTTCAGGGACAACGGCAACTTTACCTTTTCTGCTTTTTAATACATTTTAAAGGATCCAATTCTTTTTTCCATTTAAGGGGCAATTTAGCGTGGCCAATCCACCTACCCTGCAACATCTTTTGGGTTTGTGGGGGTGAGGCCCACGCAAACACATGGAGAATGTGCAAACTCCACACGGACAGTGACGCAGGGCCGGGATCGAAGCTGGGACCTCGGCGCCGTGAGGCAGCAGTGCTAACCACGTAAAGACACCATATTTTGTCCTGTCTGTTCCTAGAATTACAGAAAGAGTCCATTCAGCCTTTACAATGTCACAACAAATTTTACTTTGCAATTTCCTTTTGGACTGTGGGGCTGGAGGTGTGGGTGGGGGGTGGAGGTGGGGGTGGGGGTGGGGTGGGGGTGGGGTTTACAGAGATAGGGAGGAAATGGAGGGATTTGAAAACGAGAATGAAAATTTGAAAATCCTGGTGTTGCTTATCCAGGAGAGACTATCCAGGAGACTATAGAGAGCATCCTATCGGGCTGCATCACAGCCTGGTATGGCAACTGCTCGGCCCAGGACCGCAAGGAACTTCAGAGAGTCGTGAATACCGCCCAGTCCATCACACGAACCTGCCTCCCATCCATTGATTCCATCTACATCTCCCACTGCCGGGGGAAAGCAGGCAGCATAATCAAGGATCCCTCCCACCCGGCTTACTCACTTTTCCAACTTCTTCCATCGGGCAGGAGATACAGAAGTCTGAGAACACGCACGAACAGACTCAAAAACAGCTTCTTCCCCGCTGTCACCAGACTCCTAAATGACCCTCTTATGGACTGACCTCATTAACACTACACCCATGTCTGCTTCATCCAATGCCAATGCTTATGCAGTTACATTGTATATATTGTGTTGCCCTATTATGTATTCTCATGTATTTTCTTGAATTCTGTTTAATTCCCTTTTCTTCCCATGTACTGAATGATCTGTTGAGCTGCTTGCAGAAAAATACTTTTCACTGTACCTCGGTACACGTGACAATAAACAAATCCAATCCAGGAGCCATTGTGGGTCAGCGAGCACAGGGAGGGTGAAGCGTCAACAGGATTTGGGGTGAGTAAGAACAAGGGCTGCTGGGATATAGACAACCTCAGGTATAAGCGTACAATGTGAGAGTTCGGCCAGGGCGGCACCGAAATAGTCAAAGGAATGCTGGACAAATTCAGCAAGTCAGGCAGCACCTAAGCAGGGTCAATGTCTCAGGGCAAGTGACCTTTTATCGCAGCACATCCATTCTGATGAAAGATCATCGATCTGAAATGTTGAGCCGTGACTTCTAAGCTCCTCAGTGTCAGGTTTGGGGGTTACCCTAAAGATGCCCTGGGTAATCCTTCTCGGAAGTTCAGAGTTTGCAGGCCGATTGCCCAGACACAAAAGTCCTCTGGGTAATAGTCCTGCACTAGGAACCATCAAAAATGTGACATAAATTGCAAACTTCCGATGGTCCATAAAATCCCTACAGTGCAGAAGGAGACCATTCGGCCCATCGTGTCCGCACTGACCCTCCAAAAGAGCACTCTACCTAGGCTGACTGCCCCCCCCCCCAATCCTGTCTTCGCAAATCCAATCCAATAAGGGCCAATTGTGTTAGCATGGCCATTTCACCTAACCTGCACATCTTTGGACTGTGGGAGGAACCAGAGCACCTGGAGGAAACCCACGCAGACACGGGGAGAAGGTGCAAACTCCACACAGACAGTGACCCCAAGGCCGGAATCAGACCCGGGTCCCTGGCATTGTGAGGCAGCAGTGCTAACCACTGTGCCACCGTGCCGCCCTAAGCGTCCTGCTTGTGTTACACAAATAGCTACCCAGAAAAAGTTAGAAGGATTAAAACCTCTTCTAACATCTGGGTGGCTATTACACAGACACAGACACAGACCCCCTCCCCCCCCCCCCCCCCCCCCACTGGGTTCCGCCTATCTCCTGACCAATCTCTCCACCCCTGGCCCCCATGGGAATTCACCCACCCCCATGAGACTCCCCCCCCCCCCCCCCCCCCCCACCCCCCACCAACACGTCCAAACCCACACCCTTCCGAGGCCAGGCTCCACCCCACCCTGGCCAACCATGGTCCCATGAAAAAAATGTAATACATTTAATATGCGCCGAACATTTCATAATGAGGTATGGAAAACGCTTAATCATTTATATATTAATAGAACTGTCATCAACTTCAAATGGTGAAAACAAAATTAATATTCACACTTGATTGGATGCAGAGGCGGACGGGACTCTCACAGTCAATAAAAGCAAATGCTGGAATCTGAACCAGAAACAGAGAATACTGGCCAATCCTAACGGGTCTGACAGCGCCTGTGGAGAGAGAAGGGAGCTAACGTATGTTTTGACAAAGAGTCATCCAGACTCGAAATGTTAGCTCCCTTCTATAATAATAATCTTTGCGTCACAAGTAGTCTCACATTAACATTTCAACGAAGTTACTGCGAAAATCCCCCCTAATCTGTGAAAATCTGACAGAAAAGGCCCTTCGACCCATCGAGTCCGCGTTGGTCAAAACAAACCACCTAACTACTCTATTCCCATTTTCCACCACTTGTCCCATAGCCTTGTACGCCTAGGCATTGCAAGCGCACATCTAAATACTTTGTAAATGTTATGAGGGTCTCTGCCTCCACCACCCTTTCAGGCAGCAAGTTCCAGACTCCCACCACCCTCTGGGGTAGCACGGCAGCACAAGTGGATAGCACTGTGGCTTCTTCACAGCCCCAGGGTCCCAGGTTCGATTCCCGGCTTGGGTCACTGTCTGTGCGGAGTCTGCACGTTCTCCCCGTGTCTGTGTGGGTTTCCTCCGGGTGCTCCGGTTTCCTCCCACAGTCCAAAGACGTGAACGTTAGGTGGATTGGCCGTGATAAATTGCCCCTTAGAGTCCAAAAAGGTTAGGAGGGGTTGTTGGGTTACGGGGATCGGGTGGAAGTGAGGGCTTAATGTGGGTCGGTGCAGACACGATGGGCCAAATGGCCTCTTTCTGCACTGTATGTTCTAAAAGATTTTTCCTCACATCCCCTCTAAACCTCCTGCCCCTGACCTTAAATCTCTGCCCCCTGGTCATTGATTCCTCCACCAAGGGGAAATGTTTCTTCCTGTCTGCTCTACGCTTCTCATAATTTTATACATCTCAATCATGTCCCCTCAGTCTCCTCTGCTCCAAGGAAAACAACCCCAGTCTGTCCAATCTCTGTTCATAGCCCAGGCAACATCCTGGTAAATCTCCTCCTTTCCAGTGCTGTCACATCCCTCCTATAATGTGGATTCTAGAACTGTAGCCTAACCAACGTTTTATACAGTTAATCTAATCTTTAGTATTGTCACAAGAAGGCTTACATTAACACTGCAATGAAGTTACTGTGAAAATCCTCTAGTCGCCACATTCCGGCGCCTGTTCGGGTACACAGAGGGAGAATTCAGAATGTCCAAATTATCGAACAGTGCGTCTTTCGGGACTTGTGGGAGGAAACCGGAGCACCCGGAGTAAACCCACGCAGACACGGGGAGAACGTGCAGACTCCGCACAGACAAGCCGGGAATTGAACCTGGGACCCTGGCGCTGTGACGCAACATAACCTCCCTGGGTGGCAGCATGGTGGCGCAGTGAGTAGCATTACTGCCTCATGGCGCCGAGGTCCCGGGTTCGATCCCGGCTCTGGGTCACTGTCTGTGTGGAGTTTGCACATTCTCCCCGTGTCTGCGTGGGTTTCACCCCCACAACCCAAAAGACGTGCAGGGTCGGTGGATTGGCTATGCTAAATTGCCCCTTAATTGGAAAAAAAAGAATTGGGTACTCTAAATTTATAAAAAATAACATAATCTCCCTGCTCTTGAACTCTGCCTCAGCTAATAAAGGCAAGTAAGTATACCATATGTCGGCACGTTCTCCCCGTGTCTGCGTGGGTTTCCTCCGGGTGCTCCGGTTTCCTCCTATAAGTTCTGAAAGACGAGCTGTTAGGTAATTTGGACATTCTGAATTCTCCCTCTGTGTATCCGAACAGGCGCCGGAATGTGGCAACTAGGGGCTTTTCACAGTAACTTCATTGGAGTGTTAATGTAAGCCTACTTGTGACAATAAAGTTTATTATTATTATATACCTTCTTAACCACTGTATTAACCTGCTCTGCTACCTTAATGGAACAATGCACATGCATACCCAGGCCCCTCAGATCCTTGGTGCTTCCCAGTGTCCTGCTGTTTATCATGTATTCCCTTGTTGTGTTTATCCTGCCCAAATGCATCACCTCACACTTATCCGGATTGAATTCCATTTGCCACTAATAAGTCCATCTGACCAGCCCGTCAATATCCTCCTGTAATTGTTATCATAGAATTTACAGTGCAGAAGAAAGCCATTTGGCCCATCGAGTCTGCACTGGCCTTTGGAAAGAGACCCTACCCAAGCCCATACCCCCACCCTATCCACGTAACCCCACCTAACCGTTTATCTTTGCCACTAAGGGCAATTTATCGTGGCCTAACCTGCACATCTTTGGACTGTGGGAGGAAACCGGAGCACCTGGAGGAAACCCACGCAGACATGGGGAGAACGTGCAGACTCCGCACAGGCAGTGGCCCAAGCCGGGAATCGAACATGGGACCCTGGAGCTGTGAAACAACAGTGTTGACCACTGTGCTACCATGCTGTCCCGTTGAAGGCTATCCTCCCCACTATTCGCCACCCCACAACAAGGGCAATTAGGGATGGTCTACAAATGGCAGCAGTGTCCACATCCCAGTACAGGGGCTGGTTTAGCACACTGGGCTAAATTGCTGGCTTTTAAAGCAGACCAAGGCAGGCCAGCAGCGTGGGTTCAATTCTCGTACCAGCCTCCCCGAACAGGCGCCGGAATGTGGCGACGAGGGGCTTTTCACAGTAACTTCATTTGAAGCCTACTTGCCACAATAAGCAATTTTCATTTCATCCCAAGAAATAGTATTTTTTTTTAAAAAACCACACAATCAGAAAGCAGCCCTTGCGAAGGGAAGAAGAAGTGTTGGGGTGAATGGAGAAATACAACTCAATTTGGGCATGTGGCAATTGGGAAAATGAAGCAACAGGGTGTAGTAGAGGGCCCAGCACAATCTGCAGCTCTGAGCTGCCATCCGGCCATGAGAGGGTTAAGGCTGTGAAAGTGATGCGTCCTGTTGCAAGCTCAGAGAGAGAGAGAGAGAGACACACACACAGAGACACAGAGAGAGCCAAGCTCCACTCCAAGGCAGCACAGGAACTCCACCTGCACAATCCCTCAGAATCAAAGGCGTCTGCTTCCTTTGGCCAGCCTGCTGTCTGTATTTACAGGGCAGGGGGTGGTAGAAAGGGTGGCAGCTTGATCCCTGACATCGCAGCAGGAGCCCTGACATCGCAGCAGGAGCTGCCCCAGGTACAGCAGCAGACAGAGGGGGGAATGGCCAAGGATTCAGTGCAGGTTCCCGACGATCTGGATTTCACTTCGTTCCGGGCTGAATGTAGCTGTGAGAGCGGCTGGTTTGTCAAATACAACAAGTCCGGCATCACCGTCTCCATTCAGATGATGGAGGAGGATAAAGAGCGGCATAAAATCAAGGTAAAAATAACATCCCTACCCCCCCCGCGGCCCCCAAAATGTGGCAAATATCAGGGGGGTGGGGGGCAAGGGTTGGGTGGTGGGGGGCAAGGGGTGGGTGGAGGGGAGGGTGGGGGGGGGGCAATAGGTGGGTGGTGGGGGGGCAAGGGGTGGGTGGTGGGGGCAAGGGGTGGGTGGAGGGGGGTAGGGAGAGGGCAGGGGGGGGGGGCACACTGTCTGTCCTCGGGTGTTTATTGGACCCAGCAATGGTTTGACATTGAGATTGAGATTCAGCAGCTCCTGACCCCCCCCCCCCCCCCACAGAACCTGGACATGAAGCAGCGAGCTTTATAGCTGCTGTTCCTGAGTTTGCAACCTGTTTGCTGACCCCCCCCCCCCCCCATCTCTTCCTCTCCTTCCCCCAACCCTTCCATCTCTCTTTCACCCTCTGCCATTTCTCTTTCATCCCCCCTTTCATCTCCCTTTTCCCCCTTTCATCTCTCTTCTCCCCCCTTCCATATCTCTTCTCCCCCTTCCATCTTT
The DNA here is from genome assembly GCF_902713615.1 of Scyliorhinus canicula. Taxonomy (NCBI): domain Eukaryota; kingdom Metazoa; phylum Chordata; class Chondrichthyes; order Carcharhiniformes; family Scyliorhinidae; genus Scyliorhinus; species Scyliorhinus canicula. The sequence continues at coordinate 5,839,794 of NC_052159.1, forward strand.
CTTCTCCCCTCTTCAATCTCTCTTCCCCCTTCCATCTCTCTTTCTTCCCCCCTTTCATCTCTCCTTCCCCCTTTCATCTCTCCTTCCCCCTTTCCTCTCTCTTCCCCCGTCCATCTCTCTTCCCCCGTTCCATCTCTCTTCACCCCCCTTCCATCTCCTCTTCACCCCTTCCATCTCCTCTTCACCCCCCTTCCATCTCCTCTTCACCCCCTTCCACCTCCTCTTCACCCCCCCCTTCCATCTCCTCTTCACTCCCTTCCATCTCCTCTTCACCCCCCTTCCCTCCATCTCCTCTTCACCCCCCCTTCCCTTCCATCTCCTCTTCACCCCCCTTCCCTTCCATCTCCTCTTCACCCCCCTTCATCTCCTCTTCACCCCCCTTCCATCTCATCGTCACCCCCCCCTTCCATCTCCTCTTCACCCCCCTCCATCTCCTCGTCACCCCCCTCCATCTCCTCGTCACCCCCATCTCCTCGTCACCCCCCTTCCACCTCCTCTTCACCCCCCGTCCATCTCCTCTTCACCCCCCTTCCATCTCCTCTTCACCCCCCTTCCATCTCCTCTTCACCCCCTTCCATCTCTCTTCACCCCCCTTCCATCTCCTCTTCACCCCCTTCCATCTCCTCTTCACCCCCTTTCCATCTCCTCTTGACCCCCCTTCCATCTCCTCTTCACCCCTCCTCCATTTCCTCTTCACCCCCCTTCCATCTCCTCTTCACCCCCCCCTTCCATCTCCTCTTCACTCCCCTCCATCTCCTCTTCACCCCCCTTTCCATCTCCTCTTCACCCCCCCTCCATTTCCTCTTCACCCCCCTTCCATCTCCTCTTCACCCCCCCTTCCATCTCCTCTTCACCCCCTTCCATCTCCTCTTCACCCCACTTCCATCTCCTCTTCACCTCCCCTCCATTTCCTCTTCACCCCCCCTTCCATCTCCTCTTCACCCCCTTCCATCTCCTCTTCACCCCCTTCCATCTCCTCTTCACCCCCCTTCCATCTCCTCTTCACCCCCTTCCATCTCCTCTTCACTTCCCTTCCATCTCCTCTTCACCCCCCTTCCATCCCCTCTTCACCCCCCTTCCATCTCCTCTTCACCCCTTCCATCTCCTCTTCACCCCCCTTCCATCCCCTCTTCACCCCCCCTTCCATCTCCTCTTCACCCCCTTCCATCTCCTCTTCACCCCTCTTCCATCTCCTCTTCACCCCCCCTTCCATCTCCTCTTTACTCCCCCTTCCATCTCCTCTTCACCCCCTTCCATCTCCTCTTCACCCCCCTTCCATCTCCTCTTCACCCCCTTCCATCTCCTCTTCACCCCCCTTCCATCTCCTCTTCACCCCCTTCCATCTCCTCTTCATCCCCTTCCATCTCCTCTTCACCCCCCTTCCATCTCCTCTTCACCCCCCTTTCCATCTCCTCTTCACCCCCCCCCCTTCCATCACCTCTTCACTCCCCCCCTCATCTCCTCTTCACCCCCCCTTCCATCTCCTCTTCTCTTCCCCCCCCCCCCACCCTCCCCCATGGGCGGCACGGTGGTACAGTGGTTAGCACTGCTGCCTCACAGTGCCAGGGACCCGGGTTCAATTCCAGCCTTGGGTCACTGTCTGTGTGGAGTCTGCACGTTCTCCCCGTGTCTGCGTCGGTTTCCTCCAGGTTCCTCCCACAGTCCAAAGATGTACAGGATAGGTGGATTGGCCATGCCCCTTAGTGTCCAGGGATCTGGAGGTTAGGTTTTGGGGTTGCAGGGATAGGGTGGGACATGGATTGGTGCAGACTCAATGGGCCGAATGGCCTCCTTCTGCACTGTAGGATTCTATGATTCTCTCTTCCCCCCCCCCCCCCCCCTTCCATCTCTCTCTCTCCCCCCCTCCCATCTCTCTCTTTCCCCCCCTTTTTAATTTGGCAGTAAAGAAGGCCATTCAGCCCCTCCCCTTAGCTTGTGTTGGCTCTTTGAATTCAAAACCATCCAATTGTTTAGCACACTGGGTTAAATCGCTGGCTTTGAAAGCAGACCAAGGCAGGCCAGCAGCACGGTTCGATTCCCGTAACAGCCTCCCCGAACAGGCGCCGGAATGTGGCGACTAGGGGCTTTTCACAGTAACTTAATTGAAGCCTACTCGTGACAATAAGCGATTTTTCATTTCATTTAGAACTCAACTTTATCCTCCCCATCATGTCTATGCAAATCCTCAACTCCCAAGTTGCTATTGAATGTTCCTATTTAATCTGATCCCACTAGCCTTTCGGGCTGTGATCCAGATTTTGACTCCCCCCCCCCCAGTTACCGCCGCTCCTGCCGCTGGAAACATTTTCTCCTGATTGACTCCTATCAAAACCATTCTTCATTTTTGAATGCCTCGATGAAATTTCCCCGAAACCTTGGGTATGTAATTCGGAGAGGGAATGGGAAAACCCTGCCGGTGACGGATAAATCTCATGATAGCAGCTTGAGCAAGTGGGAGACACGGGAGGAAATGGATCAACTGTTTGAGGGGCAGAAAGATTAGAGAACAACAGCAAGGTGTTGGCCGTTACCTCGGAGTGTTTATTTATTTTTATTTTGTTTATTTTTTATTTTTATTTTTTTTATAAATTTAGATTACCCAATTATTTTTTCCAATTAAGGGGCAATTTAGCATGGCCAATCCACCTACTCTGCACATTTTTGGGTTGTGGGGGCGAAACCCACGCAGACACGGGGAGAACGTGCAAACTCCACACGGACAGTGACCCAGAATCGAACCTGGAACCTCAGCGCCGTGAGGCGGTTGTGCTAACCACTAGGCTATCGTGCTGCCCCACCTCGGAGTGTTTATAGCTGGCGAACCATGAGTGCTGATGTTCTCTGAACCTTCTCTGTTCTAGAACAATCTCCAGTCTCTCCACTTGATAAACCCCCTACATTGGTTCCATGGCTTTGACATTTTTCCTAAGATGTGGTGCCCAGAATTGTTCAGCTGTGGCTGAACTAGTGATCGATGAAGTTTAAGAATTACTTCCTTGTGTTTTTTCTCCATTCAATCAATGGCTCTTTGTATAAAGCCACAGATCCCCCCCCTCCCCCCACACACATTCTGAACCGTCTTTTCCCAGTCTGCCCTCACACCTTCAATCATTTGTGAAAATGCAAACTCCAACTGTGTTTTTGCACCACTTTGATTACACTGCCCCGTCTGTGTGTCACCTCAAACTTGTCAACGTCAAATTACACCGGCCTTTGTCCACTTGACCAGTGTGTCGCAATCCTCAGTGTCTATCACTAGCCTGCTCACCCAAGTTGCCAAGTTTCGTCCATCCACAAACTTCAAAATCAGGCAGTTGTGTGCATGTGTGTCTTCGACCGTCCATAAAATTGAGCTCATCTATATCGCTGCTGACTGTGTCTAAATTTGAACCAAGTCTTGTTCTTCACTCCCTGTGATCGCTGACCTACATCCAGCAAAGTCTTGATCTAAAAACTCTGATCCTTATTTTCCAATCCCTCCTTGTTCTCACCCTTCCCTATCTCTAGCCCCATAAACCCTCAAAATCTGTGTTCCCCCATTTCTGCCCTCTTGCTGGCAGTGGTTTTAGTTACCTGGACCCCAAGCTCTGGCGTCCCTCATTCTTTCCCCTCCTTTAACTTGCTGCTTAAATCCCTGACCAACACTTGGTAAAATCAACCCTGACATCTCCGTGTGTGACTCAGTTTCAAATTTTGTTTGATAATTTACAATGTTGAGGTGCTTCAGAAATCCTAATTGATGGGTGTATGTTTCCCTGTCTGAGTCTTTCTTTCTCATCCATCTTGTCACATGTGAATAATTGTTCTCTCTCCCTCTGCTGGAGACTCGCTTCACGGACACTGCTCTGTTTGCGGTTTTGCTAAACGAGAAAGCTACTTGTGTGACCTCCGACAGCAGGTGCCAGAAGGTTATCTGACTGCATTCACTCCCTGCACCACTGACGCATAGCACAGCCGTGTGTGTCATCCACAGGATGCACCAAAACAACTCACCAAGCACCTCCCAAACCCACCACCTCTACTATCTAGAAGGACAAGGGCAGCAGACACCTGGGAACTGGGGCAACATCCTGGAACTCCCTCTCTAACAGCACAGTGGGTGTACCTACACCTCCGGGACTGCAGCGGTTCAAGAAGGCAGCTCACCACCACCTTCTCGAGGTTAATTAGTGATGGGCTATAAATGTTGGCTTAGCCCACATCCTGTAAATTAATTTTAATAAATCAAATCAGCTTCTCAATCTTGATGCCTATTCAACAAGATCCTCTTGATCCTCGACCATTTCCCCCATCTCATTGATTCCCAAGGCATGAAGATCTGTTGATCTCTGTCTTCTAATAATAATAATCTCTGTTCTTGTCACAAGTAGGCTGACATTAACACTGCGATGAAGTTACTGTGAAAAGCCCCTAGTCGCCACATCCCGGCGCCTGTTTGGGTACACAGAAGGAGAATTCAGAATGTCCAAATTACCTAACAGCACAAACTCAACAACTGAGCTTCCATAGAATCATTGAATTTACAGTGCAGAAGGAGGCCATTCGGCCCATCGAGTCTGCACCAGCCCTTGGAAAGAGCACCCTCCACCCTATCCCCGCAACCCAGTAACCTCACCCAACCTTTCTGGACGCTTGAGGGCAATTTAGCGCGGCCAATCCACCTAACCTGCACATCTTTGGACTGTGGGAGGAAACTGGAGGAAACCCACGCAGGCACGGGGAGAACGTGCAGACTCCGCACAGACAGTGACCCAAGCCGGGAATCGAACCTGGGAACCTGGAGCTGTGAAGCAACAGTGCTAACCACTGTGCTGCTGTGCCACCCTCTGAGGTAGAGAACTGCAAAGAATCTCGATCCCCTGAGTGAAGAGGTTCCTAATGCTGAGACAGAGTCCTCCAGACTCTCAGCATCGACCCTGTAAGCATTTGATATACCTCCGGAGGCTAGTTAAAAGGAGTCGCGTGTATCCCCACACTGGGTAAAGATGGCAGTTTACCTACCCTACAGGACATGAAATGAACCAGTTAGGTTTTTAAGACCAGCTGATTGCTTATCGGTCACTTTTAATGAGTCTAGTTTTCTAATACTGGTCTATTTTAAAAAAAATCTCAAACTGCACTGTTGGGATTTGAACTCGTGTTCTCTAGATTGTTAGTTCAAAGACGACCTGAATTTATATTGCACCTTTTAAAATGGCTTCGGCTGCCTGGGCACCAAGCTCAAGAATTCCCTCCTTAAACCCCTCCTTCAGGATGTTCCTTAAAACCAACTCTTTGACCACCTTATGCAGATCAGTGTTGAATGTTGTTTGATGATGCTCGTCTGTGTTAAATGTAGCTTATAGTGGTCCGCCAGAGACCTCTGTCCCAGCATCATTTTAACTTAATTTGTACATGGGATGTGGGCGTCGCTGGCTGGGCCGACATTTGTTGCCCATCCCTTGAACTGGGTGTCCCGCTCGGCCATTTCCGTGTCAACCACGTTGCTGTGGGTCTGGAGTCACATGTAGGCCAGACCGGGTAAGGACGGCAGATTTCCTTCCCTAAAGGACATTCGTGAACCAGACGGGGGGGGTTTTTTTTTACAACTATTAACAATGATTTCATGCTCACCCATTAGATATTTAATTCCATATTTTTATTGAATTTGACCATCTGCCAGGGTGGGATTTGAATCCGGGTCCCCAGACCCTGGGTCTCTGTATTACTAGGCCAGTAGAAATTATACCACTGCCTCCCCATCCACTGACTGTCCCTCACCCTCACATCTTGGATCCTGTACTGAAAGCAAACACGACCCTCTCCCCTGGAATTCCCAAACTACATGCACCTTCCCGCACTGCTCCCTTTCCTCATGGAGCCACAAAGCCCCAGCAACTTCATCAGACTTTCAGTCACCATCCTATAATCTCTCCCTCTGGCCTGCCTCTGTCTCTCTCCCTCTCTCCACAGATTATTATTTGCTCCATTTGAATCATGTGTGAATATTGTCGGGGTACACTCGCTTGCACTCATGGTGGGTATTGTTAAACGGAAAGCATGATGGGTATATATACCCAGGTACGGTGGCGGCACGGTGGCACAGTGGTTAGCACTGCTGCCTCATGGCGGCGAGGATTCGGATTCGATCCCGGCCCCGGGTCACTGTCCGTGTGGAGTTTGCACATTCTCCCCGTGTGTGCGTGGGTCTCACCCCTACAACCCAAAGATGTGCAGGCTAGGTGGATTGGCCACGCTAAGTTAATTGGGGGAAAAAAAAGAATTGGATACGCTAAAAATTAAAAAAATAAAATAAACCAAGGCTCTCTCTTTTTGGTCACGCTCTCTCTTCGCTCAAGTTCTCTCACTGCTTGCTCACTCTTCACTCTCTCTTCGCTCGCTGTCTCTGTTTCTTTACTTGCTTTTTCGCTTTTCTTTTCGCTCTCCCTCTTTTTATTGTGCTCTTTCTTCGCTGTCACGCTCTTTCTTCGCGCTCGCGCTCTCTTTCTTGGCCCGCGCCAGAGAGTCCTTTCACTCTCTGAGCTGTTAGAAAATTTCTTCCTGATGTAATAATTTATTTATTCACAATACAACTTGCATTTACATCGCTCCTTTAACATTAGTAAAGTTGATCTGGACATTTAATGGTGTTGATGGAAGAGGGTTGATCGGCTTTGGAAATCTCTCTCCCCCCCCCCCATCATGGGTTAAGCGAGGGGGAAGCAAACCAATTCTGGGCATAATTTCCACCCATATGTCAACATGGTCTGGGTGGGGTCTAATGAAACAGCATTTAAAGATTGGTGAATTTTGAATTTGAGCCTCTGCAACCTTTTACACTGGTTCAATACTCCATTCTGTTCAGCCCTAGCATGGGGTATTCAGCACCACAATCTCGGGCACCCATGTGTTACCTGCCTGCAGTGATACCCACCCCTACCTGCAGCGTCCGGCTTTCAACTGGAGCTGGATTGAGGCTGAAACCTCTCCCGTAGCTGCTGCAGTTACTTTCAATCACTTTTTAAAAATTTGGTGCGAGTTTGTCTAAATTCAGTCAGTGAGAACGGAGTCTGTGAGGCTTCGGATAATTCCGGCAAATGGCCTCCCTCCTGTCTAGAGGGAAAACAGTCACTTAAGTAGAACCATGAGCTGCAAGTCAGTCAGTTGGGGAAGCATTCATTCCCAGGCAGACCCAGTCCTCTTAATAATTCTCGAGGATGCCTTGGTGCAGTCACTGATCCATCAGGCTAATTCTCAGGAGGGCTTACGGTAATGGGTTTGTACAGAAACTGGAAACCGTTAACCGCAGCAATCAGGCCACTGGCTCAGTGGGAGGTTATATCCTTGCAGGCTTCCGTCCACCACTCCCCCCTTCGTTTCACTCCATCACCAAATCCTTCTTCTCTTCCTGTCCCTGTCATGCGTTTTTGTTTGCCCGATTATAGCATCTGTACCATTCTCCTTAACCTCTATCTGCGGCAGCCACTTCTAATGATCTTCCCACTCTCTTGCCTGTGGCTGGCTGGTCAGCATTTGTTGCCCATCCCTAATTGCCCTTGACCTGAATGACTTGCTGGGCCATTGCAGTCAGAGGGCGCAGCTGAGAGTCAACCATATCGCTGAGTGGGTCTGGAGTCACATGTAGGCCAGACCGGGTACGGACGGCAGATTTAGTGAATCAGGTGCGGTCTTTACGACAATCTGCAATGGTTTCATGGTCGTCATTCGACTTTTCATTCCAGATTTTAAAAAAATTGAATTCAAACGTCACCATCTGCCATGGCGGGATTTGAACCCAGCACCCCAGAGCATGGCCCTGGGTCTCTGGGTTACTAGGCCAGTGAAGTTACCACTACGCCACTGTGGTGGTATGATTTGCATAGCTGTCTGCCATTGGTGCAGAACACTGGCTTACCATTGGCCCTGGTCGGTCATGTGCCTCTCGACCGATTGGTTGAGACCAGTCATGTGATGGCTCCCCGATTGGTCGAGAGGCTGAGTTAACCCCGCTTCCAGAGCGAGGTATAAATACCCAGGATGCCCGGCGGTTGTCCATTTACTGTAGTCGACCGCAGGGCTAACTTCTAGCTTATTAAAGCCTAACTTTTGTACAGCAACTCGTCTCGCGTTCGATTGATGGTTCATCAGCCACCGCCTCCCCTCAAAAGTAAAGGCGTTTTTCCTGGATTCCCCATTGCATTTATATAGTGACTGCCTTATTGATGGCCCCTTAGTTCTGGCCCTGACTTTCAAGTGGAAATCTCTCCTCCCAAGTTGCCTCTGCCAATCTCCTTCACAATATTGAAGAGATAGTAGAGAAATATAGCGATACTAGACTTGTGTAACTCGCAGAATCTGAGTTCAGATCCCACAAAGGGAGTTTGAGAATTTGAAATCCGTTTTAAACACCTTGAATTAAGTTGGTCTCATATTTTTGATTGGGGGAGTTGAAGGTTAAGGGGGGAAGGCAGGAAGATTGAGCATAAGGCCACAATCAGATTAACCATAATCATATTGAATGGTGGAGCAGGCTCAATGGGCCGAATGGCCTACTCACTAATTCTTCTGGTTTTGGTCAAATTTATCATGCAGCTGACAGATTGTCCTTAAAAACCCAAATTATTGACTGATGTCCTTTTTTGGGAATTAAACCTGTTGTCCACACCTGATCTGGGCCTACAAATGACTCCCGTCCCATACCAACATGGTTGATTCTTAACTACCCTCTGAAGCAGTCTAGTCAGCCACTCCATCCCCTGTAATGAATAACAATTGTCGCTGTGTCAAACACCTGGACCTCCCTCCCTAACTGCACTGCGGGTGTACCTACACCACATGGAGTGCAGCGGTTCACGAAGGGCAATTAGGGATGAGCAACAAAAGTGCTGGCCCTGCCAGTTACGCCCACGTCCCAAGAGTGAATGAGAAGCTGAAGGAGGCGTCTCCAGACTCAACACATCCCTGATATGGAGTTTGGGGACAACTGACAAAATGGGTAGCAGATGAAACGGAGATTAGGGATAAAGTGGCCATTGTGGGTGGGGGACACTGCTGTTTCCAGAAAAAACCCTGGATGGCACTAAATTGAAGGTTGCAGTTAATACCGTTTGGTGACAAAATACAAACTTCCAGAATTGATATATAATTTGTCAATACGATGGCGCAGTGATGACGTCACTGGACTTGCAATCTTGAACCATGTTCTTCAAACTTTTTTTTTCCGGGGGTCCATTTTTGCCGACCTTCGCGGCCCGCGCCAGCCAACCTTCGGGACCCACGCCGGCCGACCTTCGGGACCCACGCCGGCCGACCTTCGCGACCCACGCCGGCTGACCTTCGCGGACCACGCCGGCCAACCTTCGCGGACCACGCCGGCCGACCTTCGGGACCCACGCCGGCCGACCTTCGCGGGGATTTGCGCGATTGGGAGCGCCGCGGACAACGGCTCCGCGACCCTCCCGATACCTGCCAGGTCTAGGTTAGGTCTAGGTTATTCATTAAGGCCCCGCCTTCTCAACCTTGCCCCTGAGGTGTGGTGACCTTCAGGTTAAATCACCACCAGTCAGCTCGCCCTCAAAGGGGACAGCAGCCTATGGTCACCTGGGACTACAGTGACTGTACGCTTTAGTAATCCAGAGGCCCAGGCTACCCAGGGATATGGGTTCAAATCCCCGCCACAGTCAGATGGTGGAATTTGAATTCAGTTAATGAAATGGCCCAACTTGGGTCTTAGCTGAAGGGAAATTCCAGATGAGCAACAAATGTTGGCCTTGCTAGCCCTCACCCCATGAAAGCATGACAAAAATAATAATTTCAGCAGAGTATCAAGCTGCACATTTTAGACCATAAGACATAGGAGCAGAATTAGGCCACTCGGCCCATTGAGTCTGTTCCGCCATTCAATCATGGCTGATATTTTCTCATCCCCATTCTCCTGCCTTCTCCCATAACCCCTGACCCCTTATTAATCAAGAACCTATCTATCTCTGTCTTAAAGACACACAGTGATTTGGACTCCACAGCCTACTGCGGCAAAGAGTTCCACAGATTCACCACCCTCTGGCTGAAGAAATTCCTCTTCATTTCTGTTTTAAAGGATCGTCCCTTTAATCTGAGATGGTGTCCTCTGGTTCTAGTTTTTCCTACATGTGGAAACATCCTCTCCATGTCCACTCTATCCAGGCCTCGCAGTATCCTGTAAGTTTCAATAAGATCTCCTCTCATCCTCCTAAACTCCAACGAGTACAGACCCAGAGTCCTCAAACATTCCTCATATGACAAGTTCTTCATTCCAGGGATCATTCTTGTGAACCTCCGCTGGACCCTTTCCAAGGCCAGCACATCCTTCCTTAGATATGGGGCCCAAAACTGCTCACAATGCATCAAATGGGGTCTGACCTCAGAAGTACATCCTTGGTCTTGTATTCTCGCCCTCTCGACATGAATGCTAACATTGCATTTGCCTTCCTAACTGCCAACTGAACCTGCACATTAACCTCAAGAGAATTGTGAACAAGGACTCCCAAGTCCCTTTGTGCTTCTGCTTTCCGAAGCATTTCCCCCATTTAGAAAATAGTCTATGCCTCCATTCCTCCTTCCAAAGTTCATAACCTCACACTTTTCCACATTGTATTTCATTTGCCACTTGATTGCCCACTCCCCTAGCCTGTCCAAGTCCTTCTGCAGCCCCCTTGCTTCCTCAATACTACCTGTCCCTCTACAGATCTTTGCATCAACTGCAAACTTAGCAACAGTGCCTTCAGTACCATCTTCCAGATCATTAATGCATATTGTAAAATGTTGTGGTCGCAGCACAGACCCCTGAGGCACACCATTACTCACCGGCTGCCATCTTGAAAAAGACCCCTTTATCCCCACTCTTTGCCTTCTGCCAGTCAGCCAATCCTCTATCCATGCCAGGATCTTACCTTTAACACCATGGGCTTTTAACTTATTTAACAGTCTCCTATGAGGCACCTTGTCAAAGGCCTTCTGGAAATCTAAATAGAACACATCCACTGCTTCTCCTTTGTCTAACTTTCTTGTTAGCTCCTCAAAGAACTCTGACAGATTTGTCAGACACGACCTCCCTTTGACAAAGCCGTGCTGACTCAGTCCTATTTTACCATGCTGTTGCTCGTTCTGGGTGAGTGTGCTTAACACTCGATTTGGCTCTGTTTCGTTACTTAACTCTGGAGTCGCCAGGTATCGTTAAGATGCCGTCACAAGTTTCAAGGTTAAGTTCAAAGCAATAAAACCATACACCAATTAGTAAGTTCAAACAACTGAGTTTATTACTACCAATGCACACGCTGAGATGATTAAACTATTCCTACCACTAAATAAACCAATACTTATCTCAAAGGGAACTGCCGGATCAGGGGACAAGGCCTCTTGCTCTGCTCTGGTCTGCAGACTTCAGGTTGGTACGGGTTAAAAAGGGGTCAGGAGTGTCTATCTCTGGTAGCGATCGTTGTGAGACACTTACTTGCTGGCGGCTGCTGTCCCAAACCTCTCCTCCCTCTCGGTCAATATCTTCTTTGGTAAAAGCTGGTCGAGATGCTGGTCCAGAGAGGAGGGCTGGTTAAGAAGAACAAACTAAGTTTGGGACTTGTCTTTTATAGGTCCTAGGGCTTTGCGCCCTTTTGGGTGGACCCTTTTCCTGCTGGGAATCGATTGGGTCTCTTCCCAATTGATTTGTTTCAATCCCCCCCAATACTGAGGCTGTCTCTCGGCTACTGGGCGGGCCTTCAGGTGCTTTGTTTTCGGACCCTGCTGGTGCCGGGGTGTCTGGTTTCCCATACACTGTTGCAATCATTTCTCTTTTTGTGTCCATTGTCCCAGGGATCGTTCCATTACTATGTTAACTATCCCGGAGATTGCCTCATTAGTATGCGGAATGTTCGTTTCGGTGCTGTCTGCTCTCTTAGCAGACAGAATACACATTGGCTTGGTGCAGCCTGCTGCAAGCTTTGCGTTCCTCCATTTTGTATTGAGGGAATGGCCAACTTCGGTGGCTACAATGCTCTTCCAAGTGCTTCGCGATCTCATCTTTAATAACAGACTCGAAAATCTTCCCAATGATTCAAAGTCAGGCTAACCGGCCTAAATTTCCCGTCTTCTGCCTCCCTCCCTTCTTAAACAGTGGTGTTACATTAGCCACCTTCCTGTCCTCTGGGACCCTTCCTGCCTCCAGTGATTCCTGATAGATCATCACCAATGCCTCCACAATTTCCTCAGCTATCTCCTTTAGAACCCTGGGGTGTAGTCCATCCGGTCCAGGTGACCTATCCACCTTCAGGCCTTTCAGTTTCCCCAGAACCTTCTCCTTAGTAATGGTCACTGCACTCACCTCTGCCCCCTGGTTCTCCTGGAGCTCAGGCATCCCACTGGTGTCTTCCACCGTGAAGACTGATGCAAAGTTACTATTCAGTTCATCTGCCATTTCTTTGTTTCCTATTATTATTTCTCAAGCCGCATTTTCTAGTGGTCCAATGTCCATTTTTGCCTCTCTCTTACCTTTTATATATTGAAAAAATCTCTTCCTACCTTCCTTTATATTACGAGCTAGCTTGCACTCGTATTTCATCTTCCCCCCCACTTATTGCTTTTTTAGTTGTACTCTGCTCGCTTTTAAAGGCTTCCCAATCCTCTGTTTTCCCACTAATCCTCTCCACTTTGTATGCTTTTTCTTTAGCCTTTATGCTGTCCTTGACATCCCTCGTCAGCCATGGATGCCTTGTCCTCCCCTGAGCATGTTTCCTCCTCCTTGGGATGAATTTCTGTTGTGCCTCCCGAATAACCCCCCAAAACTTCTGCCATTGTTGTTTCACTATCTTCCCTGCCAGGCTCCTTTTCCAATCAACTCTGGCCAACTCCTCACTCATGTCTTTGGAGTTACCCTTATTTAATTGTAATCCCGTTACATCTGATTGCAGCTTCTCCCTCTCAAAATTCTATCATATTGTGGTCACTGCTCCCTAAGGGTTCCTTCACCTTAAGTTCCCTAATCAAGTCTGCCTCATTACGCATCACCAAATCCCAAATTGCCTGTTCCCTAGTAGGCTCTGCCATAAGCTACTCCAAAAAAACCATCTCTTAGACATTCCACAAATTCCCTTTCTTGAGATCCACTACCAACCTGATTTTTACATGCCTTTTCTATCGCCTGATTTATTTTCTGCCCCACATCCTGACTACTGCTAGGGGGCCTGTACAGAACTCCCATCAGGGTCTTTTTACCTTTGCGATTCCTCAACTCTACCCACAGAGATTCTCTGCCTTCTGATCCTATATCGCTCCTTGCTATCGATTTAACTTCATTCCTTACTAACAATGCAAACCCCCCCCCCCCGCCTTTTGGGAGGAAGACGCACAGTCCTTGGAAAAGCTGTGTCTAAATGAGATAGAGCAACTTAGAATGGGGAGGTACAGGCACACACGTCACTAACCTGCGATGGAAGTTGTTAAATTTATTCCCTGGATCTTGGTGTCGTTGGGCCGGCATTTGCTGCCCATCCTGATTTGCCCTTGAATTGAGTGATTTACCCATCCATTTCAGGGGGGGGGGGGGGGGGGGGGCAGCTAAGAGACGACCACATTGCTGTGAGTCTGGAGTTACATGTAGGCCAGACCGGGTAAGGATGGCAGATTTCCTTCCCTGAAGGACAAGAGTGAACCAGAGGGGTTTTCACGACAATCTGACCGTTCACAGTCACAGTCACCGAGGCTCGCATTTTATTCCAGATTTATTGAATCAATTGCATTTACATTCCACCAGCTGCCATGGTGGGGATTGAACCCACGTTCCTCAGGGCGTTAGTCAAGGTCTCAGGATTACTGGACCAGTGACATCACAACAGTGCTCCCATTCCCAGCGAATTGTTGTCAAAAGAAACGTGGGGTTGATTTCTAATGGGGCAGAATTGCAAAGCAGGGGGGTAGCTCTGTTAATAGTCTACTCCACCTTGGGTAGAGCCCCCCCCCACCCACTGTGCACAGTTATGGTCTCCATTTTACGAAAGATGATGCAGGCGCTCAGCAGGTGCAGAAGAGATTTACAAGGATGATATCAGAATTGAGAGATTATGCCTGTCAAGGAAGATTGAGGAGACTGGGTCAGGGTTGCCAACTGTGCTCCAGCAGTTATTTGGCCAGCACATCCATCCTTGTGACACTCTGCCTCTCTACACCAATCAGAAATCCATATTCTACACCAATAGAACATAGAACATACAGTGCAGAAGAAGGCCATTCGGCCCACCGAGTCGGCACCGACCCACTTAAATCCTCACTCCCACCCTATACCTGTAACCCAATAACCCTTCAACCTTTTTTGGACACTAAGGGCAATTTATCATGGCCAATCCACCTAACCTGCACGTCTTTGGACTGTGGGAGGAAACCGGAGCACCCGGAGGGAAACCCACGCAGACATGGGAGAAGATGCAAACTCCGCACAGACAGTGACCCAGCAGGGAATTGAACCTGGGACCCTGGCACTGTGAAGCCACAGTGCTATCCACTTGTGCTACCATGCTACCCACAAATCAAAAACTGCAAAGGCTCATTAACCAATTAGATGCCTCTTGACTGTCAGCCAATCTGCTTCATTCCCTCCATTTTCAATATGTTTATATTTGGTAAAGAAAAATGACCAAAAAAAATCCCAATCTTTTTTAACGTCCTGATGATGTTTCTCCAGGCTCGCACATAGCAGTATCCTGGACAATTATCTCCAATCCCTGGAGACTCCAGACCAATTCTTGGGAGTGGCAAGGCAAAGACCGTGGAGCACAATTCTCTTTAAATAAGGCTAAAGGGGCGGCCTGATATTTATCCCATCCAACTCTTCCAGAATTTCAAACCTCATGGACCCCATGTGGCATTGAGACCAGAACTAGAGGCCGTGATATATGACGGACGCAAAAATTCAGGAATTGAGGAGAAACATCTTAACGTAGGGAGTGGTGGGAACATGGAACTCGCTCGCACAGGGAGTGGTTGAGGTGAACAGCGTTGATACCTTTTTAAGGAGGAAGTTGGATAAACACAGCGGGCAGAAAGGGATAGAAGGATATATTCACAGGGTATATATCCTGTGCAGGATATATAGCACTGAAGCAGAGTCTAACTGCTAACTTGAATATGCAAATCTGGACCCTGGCCTCAATGGGCAGGATCCAGGTCACGACGTCTCACTAGATCTCGTTTGATCGCGCTAGGCGTGACGAGGCCGGTAAGTCTCATGAAAATCGCTTACAATTACCCCTTAATTACGATCTCTATTCCCAATTAAACAATAAAAAAAGAAAAAAACATACAGCTCTCAATTCATTCTACATCCTGATGGCACAGCATAATATTTGCTTTCTAGAACAGGTTTGGCTCCTATTCGAACCACTGCAAACTCTGATTGGAAATCTTCAAAAAGCTGTTTCAATTGGTTTGTTTCGGGTTTCCCCCCTTCTCCTCAGACAAGTCTACACTGCTTTAAATACTATTAATCTTTTTTTTTAAATTATCCTACTGTGAGAGCAAAATACTTTACTTGTGGTCTAAAGGGTAGCCAGATCAGAACTCATCTCTTCAAAATGTCTGAATGCCTTAGCTTCATACAGCAATGCCAACATCTTGCTGAAAACAAAGGAACTCCACAGGGACTCCCCCTAGTCAAACAACAGTGCATTAGCCCAGGCTTTTACGATGGTCAATTTAGCCTCTGGCTCCTAAAAGGTTTCTGGTCTTGCAACACAAGATTCTTTTAAAAACGTGACTACTGCAGTGACACACAGTTTAACCCTTAAATTGCCAAATGTTTTATAATCAATATATCTAAAATCTTGCATTCGTCACAGCTGGAGGTCTGAAGAACAAACCAGACTGAAAACACTCAGCAGGAGGCAGCATCTGTGGAGAGAGAAACAAGAGGCTAACGTTTCAGGGCCAAAGGAATTTTCATCAGAACTGACCATCACCTCCCCGTGTCTGCGTGGGTCTCGCCCCCACAACCCAAAGATGTGCAGGGTCGGTGGATTGGCCACGCTATATTGCCCCTCAATTGGAAAAATAAAGAATTGTGTACTAACTAGCCATCAGAAGTTCTTTAAAAAAATGTTTTTAAAAATAAATTTTGAGTACCCAATTATTGTTTTTCCAATTAAGTGGCAATTTAGCATGGCCAATCTACCTACCCTGCACATCATTTTGGGTTGTGGGGGCGAAACCCATGTAGACATGGGGAGAATGTGCAAACGCCATATGGACAGTGACTGGGATTGACTCGGCGCTGTGAGGCAGCAGTGCTAACCACTACGCCACCGTGCCGCCCCTGGCCAGCAGAAGAATGGCCACCTCGGCCTGAAACATGACCCCTCGCTTCTCTCTACACAGATGCTAACTGACCTGCTGAGTGTTTCTAACATTTCCTGTTTTTGTTATTGTGGTTACACATCACCACCTTGCGACATCATCCTCTCTCTGAGAAGCTGCTGTGTTGTAACACTCTCACATGCCCGGCTGTATATTTCGTCACTGCGACACGTCTGCCGAGATATCGGAATACAGAATAAAACGTGCTGATTTTCCACTGATCCACCGCTTGGATGAGTAGTGGCTGACAGTGGGGACAACAACTTGACAGCGATAGGCGAGGGGATTGGGCAGACAAGTGGCAGAGAGCAGTGTGAGGCGGTACATCTTGGCAGAAGGGATAGGGAGAGGCAATAAGGACTAAATGGCACAGTTCTAAATGATGATGAGTGACAGAGGGACCTGTGCATTCTATGTGCATTGAAGGGAATAGTGAGGAAGTGATTAGCAAAGCATATTGGATTCTGGGCTTCGTAAATAGAGAGACACTGGGCGTGATTTAACGGGACAGAAACTGAGTCCCGTTTTGTGCTTGCTCAGTGGGGTGCTTCCTGAGGGCGACACCACTGGGGCTGGTTTAGCACACTGGGCTAAATCGCTGGCCTTTAAAGCCTACCCGCAGGCCAGCAGCATGGTTCGATTCCCGTAACAGCCTCCCCGAACAGGCGCCGGAATGTGGCGACTAGGGGCTTTTCACAGTAACTTCATTGAAGCCTACTCGTGACAATAAGCGATTTTCATTTTCATTTCACTATTTAACGGACGACACCACTATTTAATGGCATTTTGCTGTTTTCCTTGGCCTTGGCGGGGAAAGCTATGTTGAGGCTGAACTCGCAGAAGATGACTCGCGAATCGGGGTGTCATTTTTAAATGCCATCCCGATCTTTTGACCCCCCCCCCCCCCCAACTTTACTTAGCCACCCGACCGAGGCCTCCGGACCCCAAAAAGCTCTAGTTAGGCCCCAGCTAGAGTATTGATTGTTCTGGTCACCACACTTTCGGAAGGTTGTGAGGGCCCTCGAGTGGATACGGAGGAGATTTACCAGAATGGTTCGAGGGACGAGGGGATTTTGGTTACAAGGTTGGGTTGGAGAAGCTGGGGTTGTTCTCCTTGGACTGAAGGAGATTGAGGGGAGATTTGATAGAGGTTTACAAGATAATGAAAGGATTGGATAAGGTAGAGAGAGAAACGCTGTTCCCATCAGCTGATAGCATAAGGACTTGAGAGTGACCGATTTAACGGTTTTGGCAAAAGGTACATAGGGGTTATGAGGAAGAACGTTTTTATACAGTGGGTGAGATTGGGAAAATCAAATTAGCAGTGAGGAAGAATTTATCAGAGTGTATTCAGGACAGTTTCCTTGAACAATTATGTTGTGGATCCAATCAGGTTATTTTGGATTTGATAATGTGTAAGGAGACAGGTTTAATAAACAATCTGGAGTAAATCATCCACGAGGACAGGGTTTTTCAAAATGCGAGTCGTGGGCTGGTGTTGGGAGGGTCACAGAGCGATTGATCACGGCATTCCCATGGTGGTCCCGATCGTGGGATTTGCAACCCCCCCCCCAACGGCTGCTTCAGCTATTTTTTTTAAATGAGAAGAAATGGGGCGACGCGGTGGTTAGCACTGCTGCCTCACGGCGCTGAGGACCCGGGTTCGATCCCAGCCCCGGATCACTGTCTGTGTGGAGATTCTCCCCGTGTCTGCGTGGGTCTCACCCCCACATCCCAAAGATGTGCAGGGTAGGTGGATTTGCCGAGCTAAATTGCCCCTTAATTGAGGGAAAAAAAAATAGAATTGGGTACTCTAAATTTATTTTTAGAAACGAGACTGTGTGCAGTCTTCCGGCCAGAGGCCCTGCACGTACACTTGATGTCAAGCGCCCTGCATGTACATGCCCTCTCCTCCTGTGAACCTTATTGGGGTGAAATCTTGAGGACCAGGCAGGCTCCTCTTTCACATTAAAGGTCAGCGAATGTGGTGCAGGTTGCGATGGTCGGCCAATTGAAATGAAATGAAATGAAAGTCGCTTATTGTCACGAGTAGGCTTCAAATGAAGTTACTGTGAAAAGCCCCTAGTCGCCACATTCCGGCGCCTGTCCGGGGAGGCTGGTACGGGAATTGAACTGTGCTGCTGGCCTGCTTTGGTCTGCTTTAAAAGTCAGCTCTTTAGCCCTGTGCTAAACCAGCCCCTGTCGGCAAAAATGTATCCTGAGAAAACACTGCATTGGGAAGCAGTGATCATAACATGGTAGAATTTAGCATTCAGTTTCAGTGAGGGAAACTTGGGTGAGAAACAAATGTGCTACACTTAATTAAGGATAATTTATAAAGGAATGAGGGCAGAGTTGGCTGGAGCGGACTGGGAAAGGAGTTTAGCAGGAAAGACGGTTGATCAATAGTGGCAGACGTTTCTGAAAATAGTTCATGACTCACAACAAAAATACTTCCCAGTGAGGAAGAAGGATTCTAGGAAGATCATAAGTCAATGAAAGTTAATCAAGGAATTAAGGATAATATTAAACTGAAAGAAAAAACGTAAAATGTGACAAAGATTAGTGACAAGCCAGGGGATTGGGAAAGTTTTTAAAAAACCAACAAAAGATGACCAAAGAAACAATAGAGGGTGAAGGCAAACTGAAGGTAAACGAGCAAGTAATATAAAAATAGACAGCAAGAGTTTAATTAAATATATAAAAAGGAAGAGAGTGGTCAAAGTGAACATAGGTCCCTTAGCGAATGAGACTGTGGAAATAATAATGGGGAAGCAGGAAACGGCAGAGGAGTTAAACAATTACTTTTAAAATAAAATAAAAAAATTTAAGAGTACCCAATTCATTTTTTCCACTTGAGGGGCAATTTAACGTTGCCAATCCACCGAGCCTGCACATCTTTGGGTCGTGGGGGCGAAACCCACGCAGACACGGGGCGATTGTGCAAACTCCACACGGACAGTGACCCAGAGACGGGGATCGAACCTGGAACCTCAGCGCCGTGAGGCAGCAGTGCTAAACACTGCGCCACCACGCTGCCCTGTTAAACAATTACTTTGCATCAGTCTTCATGGTGGAAGACGCTAACATCCTAAAAATAAATAATCAAGGGACAGAATGTGTGGAAGGAAATAAATGCAACAACAATCACGAGGGAGGAAGAACTGGGAAACTAATGGGACAAAAAGAAAATAAGTCCCCTGGACCTGATGGGTTGCGGCCGAGGATATTAAAGGAAGTAGCTACTGAGATAGCGGGTGCCCTGGTAGTAATCGTCCAATAATCCTTACATTTGGAAAAGTCCCAGAGGCTTGGAAAATGTAACGCCTTTATTCAAAAAGGTGGGTGACAAAAACAGGTAACTGTAGGTCACTTACCTTAACATCTGTCATTGGGAAAATGTTAGAGTCCATTATAAAGCAGGTAATAGCAGAGCATTTAAAAATGTAGAATATAATCAGGTAGAGTTAGCATGGCTTAATGAAGGGGAAATCGTGCGTGACAAATTTATTAGAATTCTTTGAGGGTGGTGTAGGAGAACCAGTAGAAGTACTATACTTGGATTCCAAAAAGTGTGCGATAAGGCACCACACAAACGGCTACTTAAGAAAATAAGATGTGGAGATGCCGGCGTTGGACTGGGGTGACCACAGTAAGAAGTCTTACAACACCAGGCTAAAATCCAACATGTTCATTTCAAACACTAGCTTTCGGAGCACTGCTCCTTCCTCGGGTGCTTCACCTGAGGAAATGAAATGAAAATCGCTTATTGTCACGAGTAGGCTTCAAATGAAGTTACTGTGAAAAGCCCCTAGTCGCCACATTCCGGCGCCTGTCCGGGGAGGCTGTTACGGGAATCGAACCGTGCTGCTGGCCGGCTTGGTCTGCTTTCAAAGCCAGCGATTTAGCCCTGTGCTAAACAGCCCATGTTGCTAAACAGCCCAGGAAGGAGCAGTGCTCCGAAAGCTAGTGTTTGAAACAAACATGTTGGACTTTAACCTGGTGTTGTAAGAAAATAAGAGCCCATGGTGTTGTGGGTAGTATATAAACAGGATTAAGTATTGGCTAATTGATAGTAGATAGAAGGTGAAATTCTCGGCCTTGTGCGGAGTTACTGATTAAGCAGAAAATGCAGCATTGTGCAGAAAACGGGATAGGTGCCTGATGTTCCGGCACCCTGATGGCGCCTGGTTCGTGCCCCATGCCAGTGGGAGAATGCAAATGGGTCATTAAGATCCAGTTAGCGGGCCAGGCACCATTATCTCTGGGCCTGCATGATTTCCCGATCCTCAGGGCCGGGCCACATGTGGACGGGAATCACTGCTGGTCCTGACAAGCGTCATCCTGACGCGGTGGACCTCGCGGTGGGCCAAGGTGGTAACCCCTGAAGGGAGTTGCCCACAAAGTCCATCTGAGGACCATCCCCTTCCACAATGCAAGACCTAACCACCTACCAGGGGCCCCTAAATAAAGAGATCCCTGTCAGGAAGCTACTAAGCAGTCCATACAGAGGCAGTGAAAAACATCACTGCTTTAACACTCCCTGGGCAATATCCCTGCTGGCTCAGACACCAGAAGCAGCATCTGTCAATTCCTGGAAAGAGAAAACCAGTCAGCTGGGTTTAAACCCCCTCCGAACGTTTTTTGATGTTGATTATACTAGGCTATGATTGACAGCTTCCACACAACCCAGCTGTCGGCATTGTTCCATTCATCTTCCTTTGCCATTGAGTTACTCTGCAGTGCTGTAACTGCAATGTTTATAAACATCAAGCTTCAATTGACAGCTCCTGGACCACTTCAAAAGGAAGTGCTGTCATTTTCGAGCTCACCACTTCAAAGGGAGGTGGTTGGAAAGCACTTTAATTCTTGATTCTTAATCAGGTGCAATTCAGCTCCGGTGGGAGAAGATAATCTGAGAATTTCGCCCAGAGAGTTGGGATAAGAGAAGCATTTTCAGGATCGCAACCTGTAACTAGAGGAGTGCCACAGCGATCAGGGCTGGGGCCACTAAGGGAATATATACTGGCATTGACGTCAGTGCAGAGAAGGTTCACTAGGTTTATCCCGGGTAGGGAGGGATTTTCTTATGAGGACAGGTTGAGTAGGTTGGGCCTGTACCCACTGGAGTTTGGAAGAATGAGAGGTGACCTTATTGAGACATATCGGATTCTCGGGGGGTTTGACAGGGTAGCTGCTGAGGGATTGTTTCCCCTTGGGGGAGAGTCTAGGACCAGTCGGCACAATCTCAGAGTGAGGGGTCTCCCATTTCAGACAGAGATGTGGAGGAATTCCTTCTCTCGGAGGGGAGTGAATCTGTGGAATTCTTCACCGCAGAGAGCTGGAGAGGCCGGGGCTTCACTGCAGAGAGCTGGAGAGGCCGGGGCTTCACTGCAGAGAGCTGGAGAGGCCGGGGCTTCACCGCAAAGAGCTGGAGAGGCTGGGGCTTCACCGCAGAGAGCTGTAGAGGCTGGGGCTTCACCGCAGAGAGCTGGAGAGGCCGGGGCTTCACCGCAGAGAGCTGGAGAGGCTGGGGCTTCACCGCAGAGAGCTGGAGAGGCCGGGGCTTCACCGCAGAGAGCTGGAGAGGCTGGGTCGCTAAGTATGTTCAAGGCCGAGATAGACAGATTTTTAAATCCGTGAGGGAAATCCAGGGTTATGGGGGTAAGGTGGGAAAATGGAGTTGAGGATTATTTCAGATCAATCGTGATCTCATTGAATGGCGGAGCAGACTAGATGGGCTGACCCATGACCGACTTCAACTCCTACGTCTTATAGTGGTAATGACCTGGAACTCACTGCAGGGTGGGGGTGGGTCGCTGGTGTAAGCGGAGACGATGAATGATTTTGAAAGGAAATTGGATGGGCTCTTGAGGGAATTAAACCTGCAGAATTACGACGCTAAGAGTGGTGGAATGAGACTGACTGGATTTGTCTACAGAGAGGCAGCATGGACCCAATGGGCTGAATGGCCTCCTTTGTGCTATTACTAGCCCTAGGAAAGGCGTACTCTGCAGTGTGGAGAAACTGGTTGGGAATCAGGTATGTCTCAATGGGTAACTATGACATTCCTATGGTGTAATACTGAGGTAGAGCTCTGCAGTAAGGGGTCTCTTGTACACCACATTGAGCACAGGACTGGTTAGGACAGGTGACCCCATGCTGCTATTTGAAGCAGACTGGGTGGTGCGACTTTTGCTCTGACCACTTGTCCAATGTTCTTCCCTCAACCAATTCCAGTCAACCAGTCCTTCCTTACGTTGTGGAATCCTCCCTGTGTGAAATATGGAAGCTGAGCTTTGCTGTTGAGCAGTTGGTGATTGTGTGAAGATCAGGAATTTTTATTATCCTTTCTTGGTGGATTAATCCTCCTGTCGCCGTGCCAACCTCCCCTATGTGCCCGGGGTTTGGCCACTGACATCCTGCTTGGCTGATCGGGTGATGCTGTTGCGCAGTCACTGAGCAAACAGTGCCACGTGTTTTTGCTTCCCCACTCCTTCCTGGAACAGCAGCTGTGAGGCAGCAGTTAACCTCAAGGAGTTTTCACTGTGACTTTAATCAATGAATGCAAACAGGAGATTCGAAAGCACCTTTCACAACATCAAGTTCCACAGCTAACTGTAGTCATTGTTGGAATGCAGAACATGTGGCAGGCAATTTACACACAGTAAGAAGTCTTACAACACAAGGTTAAAGTTCAACAGGTTTGTTTCGAATCACCTAGCTTTCGGAGTGCAGCTCACCTGAGGAAGGAGCAGTTCTCCGAAAGCTAGTGATTCAAAACAAACCTGTTGAACTTTAATTTGGTGCTGTATGACTTCTTACTGTGCCCACCTCAGTCCAACGCCGGCATCTCCACATCAATTTACACACAAGCAGACTTCTACAAACAACAATGTCATAATGTCCAGATAATATGTTTAAGAATTAAGTATTGGTTTGGACACTGGAAAGAACGCACAGACAGCAAAATAGTGAAGTGCAGCACTCCGTCAGTACTGACCCTCTGACAGTGCGGCACTCCATCAGTACTGACCCTCTGACAGTGCGGCACTCCCTCAGTACTGACCCTCTGACAGTGCGGCACTCCCTCAGTACTGACCCTCTGACAGTGCGGCACTCCCTCAGTACTGACCCTCTGACAGTGCAGCATTCCCTCAGTACTGACCCTCTGACAGTGCGGCACTCCCTCAGTACTGACCCTCTGACAGTGCGGCACTCCCTCAGTACTGACCCTCTGACAGTGCGGCACTCCCTCAGTACTAACCCTCTGACAGTGCGGCACTCCCTCAGTACTGACCCTCTGACAGTGCAGCACTCCCTCAGTACTGACCCTCTGACAGTGCAGCGCTCCCTCAGTACTGACCCTCTGACAGTGCGGCACTCCCTCAGTACTGACCCTCTGACAGTGCAGCACTCCCTCAGTACTGACCCTCTGACAGTGCGGCACTCCCTCAGTACTGACCCTCTGACAGTGCAGCGCTCCCTCAGTACTAACCCTCTGACAGTGCGGCACTCCCTCAGTACTGACCCTCTGACAGTGCGGCACTCCCTCAGTACTAACCCTCTGACAGTGCTGCACTCCCTCAGTACTGACCCTCTGACAGTGCAGCACTCCCTCAGTACTAACCCTCTGACAGTGCGGCACTCCCTCAGTACTGACCCTCTGACAGTGCAGCACTCTCTCGGTACTGACCCTCTGACAATGCGGCACTCCCTCAGTCCTGACCCTCTGACAGTGCAGCACTCCCTCAGTACTGACCCTCTGACAGTGCAGCACTCCCTCAGTACTGACCCTCTGACAGTGCGGCACTCCCTCAGTACTGACCCTCTGACAGTGCAGCACTCCCTCAGTACTGACCCTCTGACAGTGCGGCACTCCCTCAGTACTGACCCTCTGGCAGTGCAGCGCTCCCTCAGTACTGACCCTCTGACAGTGCAGCACTCCCTCAGTACTGTCCCTCTGACAGTGCAGTACTCCCTCAGTACTGACCCTCTGACAGTGCGGCACTCCCTCAGTACTGACCCTCTGACAGTGCAGCACTCTCTCGGTACTGACCCTCTGACAATGCGGCACTCCCTCAGTCCTGACCCTCTGACAGTGCAGCACTCCCTCAGTACTGACCCTCTGACAGTGCAGCACTCCCTCAGTACTGACCCTCTGACAGTGCGGCACTCCCTCAGTACTGACCCTCTGACAGTGCAGCACTCCCTCAGTACTGACCCTCTGACAGTGCGGCACTCCCTCAGTACTGACCCTCTGGCAGTGCAGCGCTCCCTCAGTACTGACCCTCTGACAGTGCAGCACTCCCTCAGTACTGTCCCTCTGACAGTGCAGCGCTCCCTCAGTACTGACCCTTTGGCTGTGCAGCACTCCCTCAGAGGTGAGTTTGAGAAGGCGAGGCCTTCATAAATAACTGCAGCCGGTACGGGAATTGAACCCGCGCCGTTGGCCTTGCTCTGCAGCACAAAACAGCTGTCCAGCTAACTGATCTAAACCGGCCTGCAATCCCTCAGTACTGAGGCAGGTTAGCTGCTCATTATCTCACTGCTGGATTTAGGATCTTTCTGTACGCACGTTGGTTGCTGCGTTTCCTCCATCAACAGTGGCTGTGGGAGGTGCTATAGAAATGCAGTTTCTTTAGACCAGAACTGGGAAATGATACCTGATAGCAAAGATCGAACAGGCTGGGCACTTTTCTCTGGAAAAGAGAAAGTTGAGGTAGGAGTGACTTTCGATAGTGGTTGGCACTGGGACTTACGGCGCTGAGGAACTGGGTTCAATCCCTGCCCGGGTCACTGTCTGTGTGGAGTTTGCACATTCTCCCCGTGTCTGCGTGGGTTTTACCCCCACAACCCAAAAGATGTGCAGGGTAGGTGGATTGGCCACGTTAAATTGCCCCTTAATTGGAAAACAAAATTGGGTACTCTGGATTTTTTTAAAAATGGAGTGACTTTTGAGGTTATGAAGGGGTTTGATGGGGTAGACATTGAGAAGACCTTTTTCCTAGTGGGGGAAACCAGAACGAGGAACCGTCAATGTAAGATGGTCACTAATACATCCAATTGGGGAATTCAGGAGAAGGCTGCTTTGCCTGGAGCGTGGGGAGAATGTGGAACTCGTTCCCACAGGGAGTGGCTGATGTGAATAGCATCGATTATATTTAAGGAGAAGTTGGATAAACGCACGAGGGAGAAACATCACAAAGGATATGGTGATGAGCGAGGAGAAGAAGAGAGAGGGGAGGATTTCGTGTGGAGCAGAAACAGCAGTATGGAGCAGATGGGCCGAATGGCCTAGTTTCTGTGCTGTGAATTCAATGTGATTCTGTGAATAAGAAGCTGCACAGTTGGAGCCTGAGATTAAGGCTGAAAATCTAATCTGCCATAAACATCGAGCTGCTGGGGGGGTCATTCCCAGCCAGAGTATTTCCACTGCCACCGTGATCGAAGGAGGGAAAATATTGACCTTGTGACTGGTGACTGAAGACCTTCATTGTTAACTATCTCTGATTGTTACCAACATTGTTTTCTAATCAGGGCGAAATACCTTCGGCTACACAGTCAATATTTACCCTGTGCTGCGGATGATGAGGAACTTTATGTTGGACACTGCTCATTGTTGAGTTTATAGATTGTAACTAACAGTGCCAGAGAATGTCTGTCTGACTGCACCTCCGAGAGTCAAACAGGCAGCAGAAACTTGCATTTTATACCACCTTATTGTGGGAAATGCAGCAGAGAATTCAGCACAGCAACACCCCACAAACCCCTCAGTACTGACCCTCTGACAGTGCAGCACTCCCTCAGTACTGACTCTCTGACAGTGCGGCACTCCCTCAGGACTGACCCTCTGACAGTGCAGCACTCGCTCAGTACTGACCCTCTGACAGTGCAGCGCTCCCTCAGTACTGACCCTCTGACAGTGCGGCACTCCCTCAGTACTGACACTGTGACAGTGCAGCACTCCCTCAGTACTGACCCTGTGACAGTGCAGCGCTCCCTCAGTACTGACCCTCTGACAGTGCGGCACTCCCTCAGTACTGACACTGTGACAGTGCAGCACTCCCTCAGTACTGACCCTGTGACAGTGCGGCACTCCCTCAGTACTGACCCTCTGACAGTGCGGCGCTCCCTCAGTACTGACCCTCTGACAGTGCAGCGCTCCCTCAGTACTGACCCTCTGACAGTGCAGCACTCTCTCAGTACTGACCCTCTGCCAGTGCGGCACTCCCTCAGTACTGACCCTCTGCCAGTGCGGCACTCCCTCAGTACTGACCCTCTGCCAGTGCAGCACTCCCTCGGTACTGACCCTCTGACAGTGCGGCACTCCCTCAGTACTGACCCTCTGACAGTGCAGCGCTTCCTCAGTACTGACCCTCTGACAGTGCGGCACTCCCTCAGTACTGACCCTCTGACAGTGCGGCACTCCCTCAGTACTGACCCTCTGACAGTGCAGCACTCCCTCAGTACTGACCCTCTGACAGTGCGGCACTCCCTCAGTACTGACCCTCTGACAGTGCAGCACTCCCTCAGTACTGACCCTCTGACAGTGCGGCACTCCCTCAGTACTGACCCTCTGACAGTGCTGCACTCCCTCAGTACTGACCCTCTGACAGTGCGGCGCTCCCTCAGTACTGACCCTCTGACATTGCGGCGCTCCCTCAGTACTGACCCTCTGACAGTGCGGCACTCCCTCAGTACTGACCCTCTGACAGGGCAGCACTCCCTCAGTACTGCCCCTCTGACAGTGCAGCACTCCCTCAGTACTGACCCTCTGACAGTGCGGCACTCCCTCAGTACTGACCCTCTGACAGTGCGGCGCTCCCTCAGTACTGACCCTCTGACAGTGCGGCACTCCCTCAGTACTGACCCTCTGACAGTGCGGCACTCCCTCAGTACTGACCCTCTGACAGGGCAGCACTCCCTCTGTACTGACCCTCTGACAGTGCGGCGCTCCCTCAGTACTGACCCTCTGACAGTGCAGCACTCCCTCAGTACTGACCCTCTGACAGTGCGGCACCCCCTCAGTACTGACCCTCTGACAGTGCAGCACTCCCTCAGTACTGACCCTCTGACAGTGCGGCACTCCCTCAGTACTGACCCTCTGACAGTGCAGCACTCCCCTCAGTACTGACCCTCTGACAGTGCGGCACTCCCTCAGTACTGACCCTCTGACAGTGCAGCACTCCCTCAGTACTGACCCTCTGACAGTGCGGCGCTCCCTCAGTACTGACCCTCTGACATTGCGGCGCTCCCTCAGTACTGACCCTCTGACAGTGCGGCACTCCCTCAGTACTGACCCTCTGACAGTGCGGCACTCCCTCAGTACTGACCCTCTGACAGTGCAGCACTCCCTCAGTACTGCCCCTCTGACAGTGCAGCACTCCCTCAGTACTGACCCTCTGACAGTGCGGCACTCCCTCAGTACTGACCCTCTGACAGTGCGGCGCTCCCTCAGTACTGACCCTCTGACAGTGCGGCACTCCCTCAGTACTGACCCTCTGACAGTGCGGCACTCCCTCAGTACTGACCCTCTGACAGTGCAGCGCTCCCTCAGTACTGACTCTGAGCTCCACTGCAGCGTCTCAGCCTCGATCTTTCTGCTCTGTTGTCTGAAGTGCGACTCATGACCTCTGACTCCGGAGCAAGAGAGCTCCTCACCTGAGCAGCGAAGGTAAATTATTCAAGCAAACAACAGGCCAGCCCGGGATGCCGGTGACGCCGGGACATCACTGGTTAATCCCCAAACCCCTCTGTTGGCCATCTACTTTTATTTATATATATATTATATATATGTGTGTGTGTTTGTTGGGCTTTGCACTCATTGCCCGAAGGAAGTTTTATTTGGTGGGATTTAGCCTCTATTACAAACTCGTTCATGCTCTGGAAAATGCTGAGAGAGCTTTCGGCCTGAGGACGTCGCTCTGATTCCGCCTCCTGTGAGCTGTTTGATGGGGATTGGAGGTGGAGAACTGTGTCGATCAGGTGGTTGACCTGCAATTCCAGGTGTTGTTGTTCCAGTTTAACAAGTTCCAGCTGAGGTTGATCTGCTCCAATTTGAATACATAAGCCAGTTTACTTGCCTTGAGCAATGGATTGGGAACTTTGCCAGCTATCACTCACCCAGGTTCCAAGTTCAAAGCCCGTGTCAGCCATGGCTCAAAAGGTAACGCACCTGGTTCAGAGTTCGGAGGTCATGGCTTTGCATCCCACTCTCCAGATGCTTCAGCACAAAGCCGAGCCGACAGTCCCAGTATTGAGGGAGCTGGGAACTGCCAGAGGAACGAGATTGAGGGAGGGCTGTCACAGCCGCCATCTTCGATTGAGGCATTGAACAGGTGGTCCCTGTGCCTTCATGGGTGGATATAAATTATCCCTTAGTGTTACGTTGAAAAGAGTAGGGGTGGTACAGTGGTTAGCACTGCTGCCTCACTGCTCCAGGGCCCGGGTTCGATTCCCGGCTTGAGTCACTGCCTGTGCGGAGTCTACACGTTCTCCCCGTCTCTGCGTGGGTTTCCTCCGGGTGCTCCGGCTTCCTCTCACAGTCCAAAGATGTGCAGGTTTAGGTGGATTGGCCATGGTAAATTGCCCCTCAGTGTCTGGGGATGTACAGGTTGGGTAACAGGATTGGGGGACTGGGCATGGGTGGTGTGCTCATTCTGAGGGTCGGTGCAGACTCCGAGAAACATAGAAGGCCATTCGGCCCTTCGAGCCTGCTCCACTATTCATTATGATCACAGCTGATCATCAAGTTCAATACCCTGATCCCACCATGCCCCCCCCCCCCTCCCATACCCCTCGATCCCATTAGCCCCAAGAGCTATATCTAATTCCTTCTTGAAATTACACAACGTTTTGGCCTCAACCACCACTCCCTGGGTGAAGAAATGTCTCCTCACCTCAGTCCTAAAAGGTTATCCTTATCCTCAAACTTTGACCCCTAGTTCTGGACTCCCCCACCATCGGGAACATTCTTTCTGAATCTACCCTGTCTAATCCTGTTGGAATTTTATAAGTTTCTATGAGGTCCACTCTCGCTCTTCTAAACTCCAATGAATATAATCCTAAATGACTTAGTCTCTCCTCATATGACAGTCCCGCCATCCCAGGAATCAGTCTGGTAAACCTTCGCTGCCCTCCCTCCATAGCAAGAACATCCTTCCTCAGAGAAGGACACCAAAACTGCACACAATACTCCAGGTGTGGCTTCACCAATGCCCTGTACAATTGCAGTAAAATATCTCTATTCCTATACTCAAATCCTCTCGCTATGAAGGCTAACATACCATTTACCTTCTTTGCTGCCTGATGTACCTGTGGCTTACTTTTAGCAACTGATGCATGAGGACACCAAGGTCTTGCTGACTATCCATCCGTCTCAATTTACACCCATTCCAATAATAATCTGCCTTCTGTGATGTGAGAGTACCTAGAACATAGAACATAGAACAGTACAGCACAGAACAGGCCCTTCGGCCCTCGATGTTGTGCCGAACAATGATCACCCCACTTAAACCCATGTAACCCGTATACCCGTAACCCAACAATCCCCCCATTAACCTTACACTACGGGCAATTTAGCATGGACAATCCACCTAACCCGCACATCTTTGGACTTTCAAGAAATGTGTGTTTAAGAAATGTACCTTTAAGAAATGGGTGTTTACTACTGCAGTGATGTCAGAGAGTGGGTGGAGCTGGGCTGTTTTAGCTTTTAACTTTTGTTTTAGGCTGTTTGTTTCACTTTTAAACCTCAAGCAGTGATAAAACCTTAATACCCATTCCAGCATTTGAGGAACCTTTTACAAGGGTCCTAATTGATTGCGTAGGACCGCTTCCTAAAATGAAAAGTGGAATCAATATCTTTTGACGTTAATGGATGTGTCTCCTAGCTTTCCAGAGGCCATTCCAGTACGTAATATTACAGCTAAAATGATTGTGGAGGAGTTACTTAAATTCTTTACTAGATATGGACTACCCACAGAAATACAATCGGATCAAGGATCAAATTTTACTTCCTGGTTATTCAAAGAAGTTATGGATAGCTTCGGAATAAAACAATTTAAATCAACTGCGTACCATCCAGAATCGCAAAAGAAAGGTGGCATCAGACATTAAAGACAATGTTGAGGGCTTATTGTCAAGATTCTCCAGAGAATTGGGATAAAGGAATTCCATTCGTACTGTTTGCAATTCGGAATGCACCAAATGAGTCAATCAAATTTAGTCCTTTTGAACTAATTTTTGGTCATGAGGTAAGAGGACCACTTAAATTGATTTAAGGAAAAATTGGTGAGTGAGAAATCAGAAATTACATTATTGGATTACGTGTCAAATTTTAGGGAACAATTAAATAGAACAGGTGAATTGGCTAGACAACATTTAAAGGTTGCACAAAATGTGATGAAACGGGTAGCGGACAAGAAATCCAAAGTTTGTAGTTTTGTCAGTGGAGATAAAGTTTTAGTATTGTCACCAGTGGTAGGTGAACCTTTAAAAGCAAGGTTTTGTGGACCTTATAAGATTGTAAGGAAATTAAGTGAGGTGAATTATGTGGTAAAAACACCAGATAGAAGGAGTGTCATGTGAATATGCTTAAAAGGTACTTTGAAAGGGAAGGAGGGAAAAAGGAGGTTTTTATGATTCTAACTCAAAGAGACAAACCAAATCCAGATGACTGTGAATTTGACATACCTCAAATTAAATTGGAAAATGAGGATGTTCTTAAAAATTGGAATGTATTGTTGAGTTACCTTTTAGAGGAAAAATGAACTGACCTGAAAGAGTTATTGATATCACATGGGCAAGTTTGTGGAGATAAATTGGGAAGTACTAAAAGGGCTATACATGATGTAGATGTGGGAAATGCTGTTCCAATCAAACAACATCCATATTGACTTAACCCTTTAAAATTGGCACAGGTTAACAAAGAGATTGAGAGCATGCTTAAAAATGGCTTAATTGAAGTGGGTTGCAGCCAATGGAGCTCACCCATAGTGATGGTACCTAAACCAGACGGTACCCAACGGTTGTGTGTGGAGTAAAGAAAGGTTAATGCAGTTACAAGAACGGACTCTTATCCTATTCCACGTTTGAAGGACTGCATTGAGAAAATGGGACAATCAGCTTTTATTTCTAAATTGGATTTACTTAAAGGTTGCTGGCAGGTACCTTTTATCCGAAAGGGCGAAGGAAATTTTGGCTTTTGTGACTCCAGGTGGTATATACCAATTCAAAGTTATGCCATTTGGCATGAAAAACGCCCCAGCCACATTTCAATGGTTAACTAACAAAGTTGTTTCAGGATTACCCAATTGTGCGGTATACATCGATGATCTGGTAATTTTCAGCCAGACATGGAAAGAGCATTTAAAACATCTGATGGAGTTATTCGATCGATTTCAGGAGGCGGGTTTGGTGGTAAACCTGGCCAAAAGTGAATTTGGAAAAGCCCAAGTCACTTTCCTTGGCCATACAATCGGACAGGGTCGAATGGTCATTCAGGATGTGAAACAAAAGTTATTGGGGGTGTTTCCGATACTCTCGACTCGACGGTAAATAATGTGATTTCTTGGTATGAGTGGATTTTACCGGAAATTTGTACGGAATTTGAGCAGCGTGGTCGCTCCACTGACGGACTTGCTCAAGAAGCGTAACAAATTCCAGTGGACAGCAGAGTGTTAACAGGCATTTGACGGCCTGAAGGCTGTGTTAACCACTACTCCTGTGTTAGCCATCCCAAATTATACCAAACCATTCAAAGTGGCGGTTGTGCGCGTGATGTGGGCGTAGGTGCGGTGCTTCTACAAGACGACGACGAAGGGCTCGAGCGGCCTGCTGGTTATTTTTCAAAGAAATTGAATTCTCACCAGAATAAGTATTCAACGATTGAGAAGGAGAGCTTGGTGCTGGCTGTGCAACATTTTCACATTTATGTGACCGAGCAATCTGTCTGCCACCGTTATATATACCGATCATAATCCGTTGACGTTTTTTGGAGCGATTCCGGAATAACAATGCAAGGCTGTTTCGCTGGTGTTTATTGTTGCAACCATTTCATTTAAAAATAGTACATGTGGCAGGACGGGAAAACGTGATAGCTGATTCTTTGTCACAAATGTGATGAACGGAAGCAGGTTCAGTTGGTGGAAGAAGAACAAAAAAACAAATGGACTATATTATTATACCTGTTTGCTTGTGTTGTTTGTTGAAACTAAAAGTATATTTACTTTGTGCTTTTGTTAAAGGATACTGAAAAGGTGAGAAATGAAACCATCTTGGGGGGAGGTGTCATGTGAGAGTACCTTTAAGAAATGGGTGTTTACTACTGCAGTGATGTCAGAGAGTGGGTGGAGCTGGGCTGTCTGTCAGCTTTTTACTTTGCTTTAGGCTGTTTGCTGCAGGGTGTGTTTTAGTTTTGTTTTCAGTGTTGGAGCTGAAGCCAGACAGAGCAGGTGCACTGTTGATCTCTCTGCCATCAAAAGACCATCTCTTAATCATTTGGTGAATACAGAATTATAAATGTTCTCAGTAGTGAATGTAAACCTTTTTTTTTTTAAATTTAGATTACCCAATTATTTTTTCCAATTAAGGGGCAATGTAGCGTGGTCAATCCACCTACTCTGCACATTTTTGGGTTGTGGGGTGAAACCCACGCAGACACGGGGAGAATGTGCAAACTCCACACGGACAGTGACCCAGAGCCGGGATCGAACCTGGGACCTCAGCGCCGTGAGGCGGTTGTGCTAACCACTAGGCCACCGTGCTGCCCGTGAATGTAAACCTAATGTGCTTCTGTTAAAAGGCGTTTCTTTTGTCTTCTGGATGTTGTTAGGGAAGTTAAGTATTACTTAGTGTTGTATTCTTTGGGGGTTGTATTTGAATTAATGGTTGCTAAGATGTTCCCTGTATGTTTAAAAAGGTGAACTTGAGTTCATAGAATTGACATTGTATTGCTTTAAAAAATACTTTTCCGTTTCTGCTGTACCACACCTGTAGAGTGGGCCGTGTGCTCCCCAAACCACAATCTATTAAAAGTTGTGGGTCAAGTGAACTCCATGATACACTTTGGGGTTCTCTAAACCCGGGCCCATAACACTACCTATTTTTGCTACCGAAGTGGTTAATCTCACATTTATCCGCATTATACTATATCTCCTGTGCATGTACCCACTCACTCAGCCTGTCCAAATCCTGCTGAAGCATCTCTGCATCCTCCTCACAGCTCACCCTCCCACCCAACTTTGTATCATCTGCAAATTTGGAGATACTACATTTAGTTCCCTCGTCCAAATCATTAATATATACTGTGAACAGTTGGGTCCCTAGCACAGATCCCTGCGGTACCCCACTGGTCACTGTCTGCCAATCAGAAAAAGACCCATTTATTCCTATGTTTTGCTGCCTGTCTGCTAACCAGTTTCCTATCCATCTCAAGACACTACCCATAATCCCCTGTGTTTTAGATTTGGATTTGTTTATCGTCACGTGTACCGAGGTACAGTGAAAAGTATTTTTCTGCGAGCTGCTCAAACAGATCATTTAGTACATGAAAAGAAAATACATAATAAGGCAACACAAGGTACACAATGTAAATATATAGACACAGACATCGGGTGGAGCATACAGGAGTGTGGTATTAATCAGGTCAGTCCAGTAAGAGGGTCATTTAGGAGTCTGGGGACAGTGGGGAAGAAGCTGTGTTTGAGTCTGTTCGTGCGTGTTCTCAGACTTCTGTATCTCCTGCCCGATGGAAGAAGTTGGAAGAGTGAGTAAGCCGGGTGGGAGGGATCTTTGATTATGCTGCCCGCTTTCCCCAGACAGCGGGAGGTGTAGATGGAGTCCATGGATGGGAGGTGGGTTTGTGTGATGGACTGGGCTGTGTTCTCTGAAGTTTCTTGCGGTCCTGGGCTGAGCAGTTGCCATACCAGGCTGTGATGCAGCCAGATAGGATGCTTTCTAAGGTGCAACTGTAAAAGTTGGTAAGAGTCAGTGTGGACATGGCGAATTTCTTGAGGAAGTATAGGCGCTGTTGTGCTTTCTTGGTGGTGGTGTCGACGTGAGTGGACCAGGACAGATTTTTGATAATGTGCACCCCTAGGAATTTGAGGCTGTCAATCATCTCCACCTTTACATATTAATCTGATATGAGAGACCTTATAGAAAAGACTTCTGAAAGTCTACATAAACCACATCCATCGGTTCTCCCTGGTCAACTCTACTCGTTACAGCTTCAAGAAATTCTTTTTCTCTTCAAACATTTTATTGAGGTATTTATGGTTTTACAACAACAAGAAAATAAACAATGTACATGAAAATATAAACATTGTGCAAAAGCCGTCTTCCTCCCTCACCGGTCCCACCTTTATAACCCCCTACTCTAAACTAAGCTAACCCCCCCCCCCCCCCCCCCCCCCCCCACCCCCACCTCTGCTGATGGTTAATTTCCCACAAAGAAGTTGACGAACGGTTGCCACCTCCGGGCGAACCCTAACACTGACCCTCTCATGGCGAACTTGATTTTCTCCAAACAGAGAAAGCGAGCCATGTCCGATAGCCAGGTCTCCGACTTCGGGGGCTTTGAGTCCCTCCAAGCTAATAGTATCCTTCGCTGGGCTACAAGGGAAGCAAAGGCCAGAACATCTGCCTCTTTCTCCTCCTGGATTCCTGGGTCTTCCGACATTCCGAAAATCCCTCCCTCTGGACTCGGTGCCACCCTTGTTTTTAACACCGTGGACATGAGTTCCGCAAACCGCTGTCAGAATCCCCTAAGCTTCGGGCATGTCCAGAACATGTGGACATGGTTCGCTGGTCCTCCCGCATATCTTGCGCTCCTATCTTTTACCCCAAAGAACCTGCTCATCCAGGCCACTGTCATGTCAGCCCGGTGAACAACCTTAAATTGTATCAGGCTGAGCCCAGCACGTGTTGTGGACGCGTTGACTCTACTCAACACGTCCATCGGAGACCATTCCCTATCTCTCCTCCTAGCTCCTCTTCCCACTCGCGTTTCAACTCCTCGCTCTGCGTTTCCTCTGACCCCATGAGTTCCTTGTAAATGTCAGAAACCCTCTCTTCTCCCACCCACCCGCTGGAAACTACCCTGTCCTGTATCCCCCTTGGTGGTAGGAGCGGGAAGGTTGAAACCTGCCTGCGTAGGAAGTCCCGCACCTGCTGGTAACTAAACTCATTTCCCCTCATCAATCTAAATTTCTCCTCCAGCACCCTTAGGCTAGGAAAGCTCCCCTCTATAAACATATCCCTCATCCTCTCAAACCCTGCTCTCTGCCATCTCTGAAACCCCCCCCCCCCCCCCCCCCCCCCCCCCCCCGTCCATCCTTCCCGGGGCAAACCGATGATTATTACAGATTGGGGACCAGACCGATGCTCCCTCTGCTCCCACATGTCTCCTCCATTGCCCCCTGACTCTCAGGGCCGCCACCACCTCGGGGCTAATGGAGTACCGTGCTGGCGGGAACGGCAGAGGCACCATAACCCCAAACTAGTGCCCTTGCATGAAGCCGCCTCCATACCCTCCCATTGAACATCCTCATCAACACCGGCCCCAATATCCCAGAGAACTTTTGATAGAACTCCACTGGGTACCCGTCCGGCCTCGGGGCTTTACTCCAACTGCATGGCCTTCAGTCCCTCTGCTCTTTCGCCCAACCCAATCGGGGCCCTCAGCCCTTCTACCAACCCTGCCGTCCACCTTTGGGAAATTCAGCCCCCCTAAAAAGTGCCTCGTACTCTCCGTCCCAGCTGTGGGCTCCGACTCATACAGCCTGCTGTAAAACTCCTGCTGAATCTCCGACCAGGTTCCCGTCCCCATCCTTTACTTTCCCTATCTCCCGGGCTGCCTCCTTCTTTCTAAGCTGCTGTGCAAGCATTCTGCTGGCCTTCTCTCCATGTTCATAGATCGCCCCCCTCACCTTTCTCAGCTGCTCCACCGCCCTCCCTGTGGTTAACAAGCCGAACTCCGCCTGTAGCCTCCGTCGCTCCCTTAGAAGCCCTGCCTCTGGTGTCCCCGCATACTTCCTGTCGACCTGCAATATTTCCTTTGTCAGTCGGTCCGTCTCTGCTCTGTCTGCCTTCTCCCTGTGGGCCCGTATCGAGATCAGCTCCCCTCTAACCACCGCCTTCAATGCCTCCAGACCACCGCCGCTGAAACGTCACCCGTGTCGTTAACTTCCAGATAGTTCTGAATACATTTCCTCAGCTGCCCACACACCTCATCGTCAGCTAAAGGTCCCTGTCCAGCCTCCAGTGCGGGCGCTGGCTACTCTCCTTGCTGACCTGTAGGTCAACCCAGTGTGGGGCATGATGAGAGATTGTGATCGCCGAGTACCCTGTGTCCACTACCCCCGTCAGCAGAACCCTGTTCAAAATAAAAAAATCAATCCGGGAGTACACTTTATGCACGTGTGAGTAGAAGGAGAACGCCTTCACCCTCAGCTGCCCAAATCTCCATGGATCCACCCCCCCCCCCCAACTGCTCCATGAACCCCTTTAGCCACCCCCCCCCCCCCCCCCCCCCCCCCCCCCCCAATCTGCTCCATGAACCCCTTTAGCTTCTTCGCCATTGCTGGCACCCTGCCCATCCTTGAGCTCGACCGGTCTAACTGTGTTAAAGTCTTCCCACCCCCCCACCCCCCCCCTTCCCCCACAATGACCAATGTATGTGAATCTAGGTCTGGGATCTTCCCCAGCATCCTCTTTATGATCGCACATCATCCCAATTTGGCACGTACACATTTACTAGTACCACCGGCAGCCCCTCCAGCTTCCCACTAACCATAATGTACTGGCCTTCTACATCCGCAACTATTCTTCCCACCTCAAACACCACTCGCTTATTAATCAGGATCGTGACCCCTCTGGTCTTAGAGTCCAGCCCCGAGTGAAAAACCTGTCCGACCCATCCCTTCCTTAATCTAATCTGATCAGTTACTCTAAGGTGTGTCTCCTGTAACATTACCACGTCCGCCTTCAGTCCCCTCAAATGCGCAAACACGCGTGCCTTCTTAACCGGCCCATTTAGCCCTCTCGCATTCATTGTGAACAGCCTAGTTGGGGGGGGGGGGGGGGGGGGGGTTCATCGCCCCCCCCCGCCCCCCCTTCACCGATCAACCATCGCCTTTCTTGGGCCAGTCTCCAGCCTGTGCCCCACGCATCCACCGGCCCGCCCCCAGGCAGCTCCGCCCCCGACCTCCTTTCTGTCCCACAGCAAACATCCCTCCTCCATCAACCGAACATTCTTCCCCCCCCCCCCCATTAACAGCACAATGTAAACCAACCCCTTCAATAAACATAACCACTGCTGACCCCCGCGCTGGTTTCTGTGAGCCAGCCCACCCAGCTAGCTTGGTGACCCCCACCCATGGTGCCAGACATTTTCCCACCTATTGTTCCCTCCCCACACCCCCCCACCCACTGATACACACACATTCAAAAGAAAAACAATCCCAATACAATTGCCCGAAAAAAACCACGAAAAACAAAGAAAAGATTAAACGGACGATCCAACATCTAACAAACACACCTCCATCCCTCAACAGTGCAAATGTAAACTTTAACTCACTCAGCTCTGCAACAGGCCCCAAATCAATACAGAAAGCATTACAGATAACGTCCAAAAAACACGAAACTTTTTTAACATAAGCGCTACAGGAAAGTTCAAAGACCTCAGTCCGCCACCAGCCCTTGCCTTCTAGCGAAGACCATCGCTTCCTCGGTGGCAACTCAAAATAAAAATGTTGCTCCTGATACGTGACCCAAAGACAGGCCGGATACAGCAGTTCAAACTTCACCTTTTTCTTAAAAAGGGTCGCCTTTATCTGATTGAACCCCGCTCTTCTCCTGGCCACATCCGCACTCAGATCCTGATAGAACTGCAGGATACTGTTGTCCCATTTACAACTCCATGCCTACCTGGCCCACTGTAAAATACGCGCCTTATCCACGTACCTGTGGAATCTCACCACCATTGCCCTCGGTGGTGGTCTCTCATTCGCGGCTTCCTCGCTAGCGCTCTGTGAGCCCTGGCCACCTCCAAAGGTCGGGAGAATGCCCCATCCCCCATTATCTTCTCGAACATGCCCGCTATGTATGCTCCAGCGTCCGTTCCTACGGACCCCTCCGGGAGCCCAACGATTCTCAAGTTCTGCAGGCGTAACTCATTCTCTAGGTCCTCCACCTTCTCCAGGAGCTTCTTCTGCTGCTCTCTCCGCATCCCCACCTCCAACTCCACCGCAGTTTGATGTTCCTCCTGCTCAGCCAGCACCTTCTCTACTTTCTGGATCGCCCGGTCTTGAGCATCCAGTCTGAGTTCCGGCTGCGCAATCGATTCCTTAATGGGGTCCAAGCATTCCTGTTTCTGCTTGGTGCAGCCCTCCTGAATAAACGGCATCAACTGTTCCGTCGACTGCTTGGTCGTCGAGCCAAAACCTAGGTCATCCACCCATGCTTTCTCCCGCTGCAGCCTTAGCCCAAGCCTTCTCCGTACGCCTATTTCTTCCTTTTGCGAGCACTCCCGGTCGCCTATCCATGCACTGATGTAGGAATCCACTCCACAATTGCCTCCGCCATCAATTTACCAAATCAAGTCCGACAAAAAATCGAGGGAAAAGGTCCAAAGGTCCAACCCGAGCGGGAGCCACCAAATGTGCGACCTACTCCTTCATAGCCGCCACCGGAAGCCCAAAATAATTCTATTAGATTTATCAAGCATGATTTTCCTTTCGTAAATCCATGCTGACTTTGTCTGATTACATCACTGCTTTCCAAATGCTGTGCTATGCAATCCTTGATAATGGACTCCAGCAACGTCCCTACTTCCAATGTTCGGCTCACTGGTTTATTGCTCCCTGTTTTCTCTCTACCTTCCTTTTTGAATCGTGGGGTTACATTCGCTACCCTCCAATCTGTAGGAACCATTTCAGAGTCCAAAGAATTTTGGAAAATTACCAGCAATGGATCTACTATTTCTCGGGCCACTTCCTTAAATCCTCTGGGATGAAGATCATCCGGCCCTGGATATTTATCCGCCTTCAATCCCATTAATTTCCCCAAAACCTTTTCTTTACGAATGCTGATTTCCTTCAGCCCCTCACTAAAACTTGTGTTTTTCAGAATTTCTGGTACATTATCCATGTCTTCCTTTGGGAAGACCGAAGCAAAATATGAATTTAGTTCCTCAGCCATTTCTTTGTTCCCTGTTATGAATTTCCCTGTTTCTGACTGTAAGGGTTCTACGTTAGTTTTTATACATCTGTTTCTCTTTACATACCTATACAAACTTTTACAGTCAGTTTTTATGTTCCCCGCTAGCTTACTTTCATATTGTATTTTCCCCTTCTTAATCAATCCCTTGGTCTGCCCTTTGCTGAATTTTAAACTCTCCCCGTTCCTCAGGTCTGTTGCTTTTTCTTGCTAATTTCTTTTTTGAATCTTTGCCTCTTCTTTGAATCTAATACTATCTCTAACTTCCCTTGTAAGCCATGGTTTGGCCGCAGTTCCCTTTCTACTCTTGCGTCAAATAGGAATAAACAACCTTTGGACTCGATGGGTCGAATGGCCTCCTTCAGCACTCTCGTGATGTCTATTTTGTGCTCATTATCACATGTTGCTTTCAGGCACCATTCACTTTAAATGGAGTCCCGATCTCTCACTGCAGTGGGTGTTCCGGTGAGCGGAGCTCCCCGTTCCGCGCGTTCCCCATTTCGGCCCCTTATTCAAAGCGAATCACTGCGAGTGCCGGGAAACATGCGGCAAAGTGCTCTCGCTAGAGGACGTAAACAGCAGCTAAATATGCTCGCTGAGGGACGTAAGCACACGGCTAAATGTGCTCGCTAGGGGACATGAACACGTGGCTAAGTGCGCTGCTAGGCGACGTAAACACGTGGCTAAATGCGGTCGCTAGGGGATGTAAACAAGCGATTAAATATGCTCGCTAAGGGACGTAAACACGCGGCTAAATGTGCCTGCTGGGGACGTAAGACGCGGCTAAATGCACTCGCTAAGTGATATAAACACGTGGAGGCAACGTAAACACGTGCCTAAATGCTCTTTCTAGGGGATGTAGACACGCGGCTAAATGTGCTCGCTAGGGCACGTAAACACGCAACTGAGTGCCCTCGCTAGGGGATGTAAACACGCGGCTAAATGCACTCGCTAGGCGACTTAAACACACAGCTAAATGCGCTCGTTAGACGACGTAAACACGCGGCTACATGCGCTCGCTAGACGACGTAAACACGCGACTAAACACGCTCATTAGGCGACGTAAACATCCGGCTACATGCGCTCGCTAGGGGTCGTTCCATTTTGGGAAGATCACGCACATTGGGCGCGATTCTCCCAACGGGAGACTAAGTGCCGACGCCGCAGTAAAAACCGGAGTGTTTCACTCCGGCGTCGGAGGCCGTTCCTCGCCCCCTATTCTCCCATCCCCAGGGGGCTAGGAGTTGCGCCATGTCAATTTCGCGCGCCGGGCCTTGGCGCCTGCGTCAAAGCGGCGCCACATAAATGACACGGACGGCGGCGCTTAAATGACGTCACCGGCAGAAGTGCGGTTGCCGTCCTCCCCGCGGGTGCCCCGCAAGACATGGCGGGGCGGCGGAGGAAAAATAGTGCGCCCTTTAGAGACGCCGACCTGCCGATCGGAGGGCACGATTGCGGGCCAGACACCTACTGAGCACCCCCCTGGTGCTCGATCCGATCCTCCCTCCCCCCCCCCAACCACCACACAGACCGCACACGCAAATTCGTGACCAGTTGTGGTTGGTGCCGGCGTGAACCGGTCGTATTGGGCAGGCCGCTCGGCCCATCCAGGCCGGAGAATCGCCGCTTGACCGTTAGAAATGGCGAGCGGTGATTCCCCGAGCGGCCTGTCGTAAAACTCGGCACGGCGTTTTGGGGGGTGTGGGAGAATCGTGGCCGGGTGCAGGGTGGCGTGGCGGAAATCGCCTGGCCCTCCCGCGATTCTCCCACCCGGCGTGGGGTCGGAGAATTCTGCCCATTGTCTCGGCGATGGTGCTGCAATACCACCTCTGACCACGGCAGCACTGTCCCTGGATGGGCTGGTGTGTTGTTTGTCAATCTGATTGGCTGACAGCTGTGAGTGTGCAGCGGGAAGTCGAGCGGGAAACGGCAGTGGGCTTGTCGGAGTGGGGTCAATTGGTGCCGAGGACTCGCCATCCTGAAAATTCACACCCTGGTATTTTAACAGGTTGGTTTATTGCTTGGTGGCACGGTAGCACAGTGGTTAGCACTGTTGCTTCACAGCTCCAGGGCCCCAGGTTCGATTCCCGGCTTGGGTCACAGTCTGTGTGGAGTCTGCACGTTCTCCCCGTGTCTGTGCGGGATTCTTCCGGGTGCTCCGGTTTCCTCCCACAAGTCCTGAAAGACGTGCTTGTTAGGTGAATTGGACATTCTGAATTCTCCCTCAGTATATCCGAACAGGCGCCGGAATGTGGCAACTAGGGGCTTTTCACAGTAATTTCATTGCCGTGTTAAAGTAAACCTACTTGTGACAATAAAGATTATTAAAAAAGTTTTTTTTACTTTTTTAAAAATAAATTTGGAGCACCCAATTATTTCTCTTTTTTTCCATTAAGGGGCAATTTAGTGTGGCCAATCCACCTAACCTGCACATATTTGGGTTGTGGGGGTCAAACCTAATCAGACACTGGGAGAATGTGCAAACTCCACACCGACAGTGACCCAGGGCCTGGATTCAAACCAGGTCCACAGCGCCGGAGGCAGCAATGCTAACCACTGTGCCACGTTCCGCTCCCAAAGATTAATAAAATTAAAAAAGCATTGCAGAAGTATTGTACACAGCATTCCTGTCTGAAGCCAAGGCGGGAGTTGCGAACAAATGGCTTTATGACCAGACCACAGGATCACAGGCTATTTACAGGGCTGAAATGAAATGAAATGAAAATCTCTTATTGTCACGAGCAGGCTTCAATGAAGTTAATGTGAAAAGCCCCTAGTCAAGGAGACCGTTCGGCCCATAGTGTCTGTGCTACCTCTCCGAATGAGCCACGTACGTAGTATGATTTCTCTACTTCTCCCTGTAATCAAACACATTCCTCTTTTTCAGCCAGAAACTGTGGCGAGGGGAGGGTGAGTTAATATTACTGTAACTGTGGGGGGGGGG
This sequence comes from Scyliorhinus canicula, assembly GCF_902713615.1. Taxonomy (NCBI): domain Eukaryota; kingdom Metazoa; phylum Chordata; class Chondrichthyes; order Carcharhiniformes; family Scyliorhinidae; genus Scyliorhinus; species Scyliorhinus canicula. The sequence continues at coordinate 5,882,311 of NC_052159.1, forward strand.
ACAGTGGGTTAATATTACTGTAACTGTGGGGAGGGGGGGACAGTGGGTTAATATTACTGTAACTGTGGGGGGGGGGACAGTGGGTTAATATTACTGTAACTGTGGGGGGGGGGACAGTGGGTTAATATTACTGTAACTGTGGGGAGGGGGGACAGTGGGTTAATATTACTGTAACTGTGGGGGGGGGGACAGTGGGTTAATATTACTGTAACTGTGGGGAGGGGGACAGTGGGTTAATATTACTGTAACTGTGGGGAGGGGGACAGTGGGTTAATATTACTGTAACTGTGGGGAGGGGACAGTGGGTTAATATTACTGTAACTGTGGGGAGGGGACAGTGGGTTAATATTACTGTAACTGTGGGGGGGGGGGACAGTGGGTTAATATTACTGTAACTGTGGGGAGGGACAGTGGGTTAATATTACTGTAACTGTGGGGAGGGGGACAGTGGGTTAATATTACTGTAACTGTGGGGAGGGGGGACAGTGGGTTAATATTACTGTAACTGTGGGGAGGGGACAGTGGGTTAATATTACTGTAACTGTGGGGAGGGGACAGTGGGTTAATATTACTGTAACTGTGGGGAGGGGACAGTGGGTTAATATTACTGTAACTGTGGTGGGAGGGGACAGTGGGTTATATTACTGTAACTGTGGGGGATGGGGACAGTGGGTTAATATTACTGTAACTGTGGGGAGGGGACAGTGGGTTAATATTACTGTAACTGTGGGGGAGGGGACAGTGGGTTAATATTACTGTAACTGTGGGGAGGGGACAGTGGGTTAATATTACTGTAACTGTGGGGAGGGGACAGTGGGTTAATATTACTGTAACTGTGGGGAGGGGGACAGTGGGTTAATATGTACTGTAACTTGGGGGGGGGCACAGTGGGTTTAATATTACTGTAAACTGTGGGGAGGGGGGACAGTGGGTTAATATTACTGTAACTGTGGGGAGGGACAGTGGGTTAATATTACTGTAACTGTGGGGAGGGACAGTGGGTAATATTACTGTAACTGTGGGGAGGGGGACAGTGGGTTAATATTACTGTAACTGTGGGGAGGGGGACAGTGGGTTAATATTACTGTAACTGTGGGGAGGGGGACAGTGGGTTAATATTACTGTAACTGTGGGGAGGGGACAGTGGGTTAATATTACTGTAACTGTGGGGAGGGGACAGTGGGTTAATATTACTGTAACTGTGGGGAGGGGACAGTGGGTTAATATTACTGTAACTGTGGGGAGGGGGACAGTGGGTTAATATTACTGTAACTGTGGGGAGGGGACAGTGGGTTAATATTACTGTAACTGTGGGGAGGGGACAGTGGGT
>NC_052159.1:5884140-5954140 GCF_902713615.1 Scyliorhinus canicula
GCGTAAAAAACCCACCTCTGACCTCTGTCCTATATCTATTACCCCTCAATTTAAGGCTATGTCCCCTCGTGCTAGCCACCTCCATCCGCGGGAGAAGGCTCTCGCTGTCCACCCTATCTAACCCTCTGATCATTTTGTATGCCTCTATTAAGTCACCTCTTAACCTTCTTCTCTCTAACGAAAACAACCTCAAGTCCATCAGCCTTTCCTCATAAGATTTTCCCTCCATACCAGGCAACATCCTGGTAAATCTCCTCTGCACCCGTTCCAAAGCTTCCACGTCCTTCCTATAATGAGGCGACCAGAACTGTACGCAATACTCCAAATGCGGCCGTACCAGAGTTTGGTACAGCTGCATCATGACCTCATGGCTCCGGAACTCAATCCCTCTACCAATAAAGGCCAACACACCATAGGCCTTCTTCACAACCCTATCAACCTGGGTGGCAACTTTCAGGGATCTATGTACATGGACACCGAGATCCCTCTGCTCATCCACACTACCAAGAATTTTACCATTAGCCAAATATTCCGCATTCCTGTTATTCTTTCCAAAGTGAATCACCTCACACTTCTCCACATTAAACTCCATTTGCCACCTCTCAGCCCAGCTCTGCAGCTTATCTATGTCCCTCTGTAACCTGCAACATCCTTCCGCACTGTCTACAACTCCACCGACTTAGTGTCGTCTGCAAATTTACTCACCCATCCTTCTGCGCCCTCCTCTAGGTCATTTATAAAAATGACAAACAGCAACGGCCCCAGAACAGATCCTTGTGGTACGCCACTCGTAACTGAACTCCATTCTGAACATTTCCCATCAACTACCACTCTCTGTCTTCTTTCAACTAGCCAATTTCTGATCCACATCTCTAAATCACCCTCAATCCCCAGCCTCCGTATTTTCTGCAATAGCCGACCGTGGGGAACCTTATCAAACGCTTTACTGAAATCCATATACACCACATCAACTGCTCTACCCTCGTCTACCTGTTCAGTCACCTTCTCAAAGAACTCGATAAGGTTTGTGAGGCATGACCTACCCTTCACAAAACCATGCTGACTATCCCTAATCATATTATTCCTATCTAGATGATTATAAATCGTATCTTTTATAATCCTCTCCAAGACTTTACCCACCACAGACGTTAGGCTCACCGGCCTATAGTTACCGGGGTTATCTCTACTCCCCTTCTTGAACAAAGGGACCACATTTGCTATCCTCCAGTCCTCTGGCACTATTCCTGTAGCCAATGATGACCTAAAAATCAAAGCCAAAGGCTCAGCAATCTCTTCCCTGGCTTCCCAGAGAATCCTAGGATAAATCCCATCCGGCCCCGGGGACTTATCTATTTTCACCTTGTCCAGAATTGCCAACACTTCTTCCCTACGCACCTCAATGCCATCTATTCTTATAGCCTGGGTCTCAGCATTCTCCTCCACAATATTATCTTTTTCTTGAGTGAATACTGATGAAAAGTATTCATTTAGTATCTCGCTTATCTCCTCAGCCTCCACACACAACTTCCCACCACTGTCCTTGACTGGCCCTACTCTTACCCTAGTCATTCTTTTATTCCTGACATACCTATAGAAAGCTTTTGGTTTTCCTTGATCCTACCTGCCAAAGACTTCTCATGTCCCCTCCTTGCTCGTCTCAGCTCTCTCTTTAGATCCTTCCTCGCTTCCTTGTAACTATCAAGCGCCCCAACTGAAACTTCACGCCTCATCTTCACATAGGCCTCCTTCTTCCTCTTAACAAGAGATTCCACTTCTTTGGTATACCACGGTTCCCTCGCTCGACCCCTTCCTCCCTGCCTGACTGGTACGTACTTATCAAGAACATGCAATAGCTGTTCCTTGAACAAGCTCCACATATCCAGTGTGCCCAACCCTTGCAGCCTACTTCTCCAACCAACACATCCTAAGTCATGTCTAATGGCATCATAATTGCCCTTCCCCCAGCTATAACTCTTGCTCTGCGGGTATACTTATCCCTTTCCATCACTAACGTAAAGGTCACCGAATTGTGGTCACTGTCTCCAAAGTGTTCACCTACCTCCAGATCTAACACCTGGCCTGGTTCATTACCCAAAACCAAATCCAAAGTGGCCTCACCTCTTGTTGGCCTGTCAACATATTGTGTCAGAAAACCCTCCTGCACACATTGTACAAAGAACGACCCATCCAATGTACTCGAACTATATCTTTTCCAGTCAATATTAGGAAAGTTAAAGTCTCCCATAACAACTACCCTGTTACTTTCGCTCTTTTCCAGAATCATCTTCGCCATCCTTTCCTCTACATCTCTAGAACTATTAGGTGGCCTATAGAAAACTCCCAACAGGGTGACCTCTCCTTTCCTGTTTCTAACCTCAGCCCATACTACCTCGGAAGAAGAGTCCCCATCTTGCATCCTTTCTACCACCGTAATACTGTCCTTGACTAGCAGCGCCACACCTCCCCCTCTTTTGCCCCCTTCTCTGACCTTACTAAAGCACCTAAACCCCGGAACCTGCAACAACCATTCCTGTCCCTGCTCTATCCATGTCTCTGAAATGGCCACAACATCGAAGTCCCAGGTACCAACCCATGCTGCCAGTTCCCCTACCTTATTTCGTATACTCCTGGCATTGAAATAGACACACTTCAAACCACAGACCTGAACACTGCCGCCCTCCTGCGAAGTCAAAACTGTGCTCCTGACCTCTCTACTCTCAATCTCTCGCACCCCCAAAACTACAATCCAGGTTCCCATGCCCCTGCTGAATTAGTTTAAACCCCCCCAAAGAGCACTAACAAATCTCCCCCCCAGGATATTGGTGCCCCTCAGGTTCAGATGTAGACCATCCTGTCTATAGAGGTCCCACCTTCCCCAGAAAGAGCCCCAGTTATCCAGAAATCTGAATCCCTCCCGCCTGCACCATCCCTGTAGCCACGTGTTTAATTGCTCTCTCTCCCTATTCCTCATCTCACTATCACGTGGCACGGGCAACAACCCAGAGATAACAACTCTGTTTGTTCTCGCTCTGAGCTTCCATCCTAGCTCCCTAAAGGCCTGCCTGACATCCTTGTCCCCTTTCCTACCTATGTCGTTAGTGCCAATGTGGACTACGACTTGGGGCTGCTCCCCCTCCCCCTTAAGGACCCGGAAAACACGATCCGAGACATCACGTACCCTTGCACCTGGGAGGCAACATACCAAACGTGAGTCTCTCTCGCTCCCACAAAATCTCCTATCTGTGCCCCTGACTATTGAGTCCCCAATTACTAATGTTCTACTCCTTTCCCCCCTTCCCTTCTGAGCAACAGGGACAGACTCCGTGCCAGAGGCCCGTACCCCATGGCTTACCCCTGGTAAGTCGTCCCCCCCACAAGTATCCAAACGGTATACTTGTTACTCAGGGGAACGATCGCAGGGGGTCCCTGCACTGACTGCTTCTTCCCAGTCCCTCTTACAGTTACCCATCTATCTCCAGTCTTTGGTGTAACTACTTCCCTGAAGCTCCTATCTATGACCCCCTCTGCCTCCCGAATGATCCGAAGTTCATCCAGCTCAAGCTCCAGGTCCCTAACACGGTTTTTGAGGAGCTGGAGTTGGGTGCACTTCCCACAGAATAAATCAGCAGGGACACTGACTGCGTCCCTCACCTCAAACATTCTGCAGGAGGAGCATTGTACTGCCTTCCCTGACATCCCCTCTAGATTAAAAAAAAAACAAGAAAAAGAAAAAGAAAGGAAGAGCTTACCTGATATTACCTCAAACCCTGATCCCGCTGAAAGGTAAGCAGAAGTGGGGAGAACGATGAGGGGGAAGATCTTATTGAAACTAGCAGGATACTGCGAGGCCTGGATAGAGTGGACATGGAGAGGATGTTTCTACTTGTAAGTAAAACTAGAACCAGAGGACACCATCTCAGATTAAAGGGACGATCCCTTAAAACAGAGATGCGGGTTAGGTGGATTGGCCATGCTAAATTGCCCGTAGTGTCCTAAAAAGTAAGATTGGGGGGGGGTTGTTCGGGTATGGGGTGGATACGTGGGTTTGAGTGGGGTGATCATTGCTCGGCACAACATCGAGGGCTGAAGGGCCTGTTCTGTGCTGTTCTATCTATACTATACAGGAGGAATTTCTTCAGCCAGAGGGTGGTGAATCTGTGGAACTCTTTGCCGCAGAAGGCTGTGGAGGCCAAATCACTGTGTGTCTTTAAGACAGAGATAGATAGGTTCTTGATGAATAAGGGGGTCAGGGGTTATGGGGAGAAGGCAGAAGAATGGGGATAAGAAACATATCAGCCATGATTGAATGGCAGGGCAGATTCGATGGGCTGAGTGGCCTAATTCTGCTCCTATGTCTTTTGGTCTTATGAGGTCACCTGACTCTAACATTCACTTATATACTAATGAGACACCTAGTGTTCAGTCGGTGAATTACAACACAACCATGATATCACCCCGCACATTGTCGTAAGTTTCTTCCGCGGACCATCGTGTGACTGAACGGGCTGATCTCTGGGTGTACTGGGGCAGGATGCCTCACGAGGTGGTGGGGTCCGGAGTACAGGATTTCCTTCCTTTTCTTTCCTCCTCTGAGGCAGAGAGCAGACAATCATTCAGACGTTGCGATTCAAAGTGTGATGCATCTCGATGGAGAAGTCGTCACCATTTCGAAATGGCAGCCAAGATGTGCACAGCAAGCTCCCACAAACAGTATGAGATTGATTAAATACCCCAACGTGTTGGGGAAGGTGGGGGTGGGGGGGGGGAAGGTTGCTGTTTTGATATTGGTTGAGGGATCTCCTCCCACTGACCCATGGCAGACACGAGGTGGAACGTTTGTGTTATTGAATTGCCTAATGGTTGGTCTTGTGTTTGAGCTTTGCTGGAATCCAGGTGAATAACTTGTCTTTTTTTCTGTTTTGCAGGTTCGTTACCAAAGTGGGTGGTGAACCAATCATGGCATATCCTGGCTCCCAAAGTGAGTATGATGTTTAATGTAGACGTTATGATGTTTAATGTAGACGTGATGTTGTCAATCCCCCCCCCCAGGGCAGGTCCGCATAAGGTTATACAAACTGCTCCCATTCGCTGAAGGCACAAAGAGTCGGACTCACAGATTTCAGGGAATGGGAGGAAGAAAGTCTTGCCTCAGTGAGTGGCGATGAGCTGGAACTCGCTGCCCATGGGGGTGGGGGAGATGGAAGCGGAGGCAATGAATGATTTCAAAAGAAATTGAATAGAATCCAGACGAGAGTTCTTCAAACTATTTTTCCGGGGACCATCGCGACCCACGCCGGCCGACCTGTGCGACCCACGCCGGCCGACCTTCGCGACCCACGCCGGCCGACCTGCGCGACCCACGCCGGCCGACCTGAGCGACTCACCATTTTCTCTTACATTGTTTGTTGCTGACAAAAATGGAGGAAATGGTTTTGGGTCCCTCTGGTCCTCGTACACGCTCCTCCAATGGAACCTGTTGGATGAAGGTGAAGCCTTCCTGTGTCCGAAAGTATGGGGTCTCCATCTGTCCAAAGTTCTGAATTTTTTTCCTGCAAAATTTTATCAAATAAACCCCCCCCCCCGAACTTGTAAAAAATATAAAATGAATAAAATAATTGAAAAAAATTAAAATAAAATGAATAAAAACCACTACAGAACTTGCAAAACAAAAAGCTGCAGCCGCACTGCGCATGCGTGCCTGAAATGCACATACGCACCGATCATTGTGCACGCATGCGCAATGCGGGCAAATTTTTTTTCAACATGTTCGCGGCTGCTTGCAGCAGGCGTTATGAAAAGCCGGCTGCTGCGCGGGGATTTGCGCGCTCGGGAGCGCCGCGGACAACGGCTCCGCGACCCTCCCGACACCCGCCCGCGACCCACCCCCGACTTTGAAGAACACTGCTCTGGAGGGAAATAAACCTGCAGAGTTACGGGGATAGAGCGGGGAATGGGACTGACTGGATTGGTCTACAGAGGGACAGCATGGACCCAATGGGCTGAATGGCCTCTTTCTGTGCCATAATGGTTTCCCTGTCGAGTTTAGAATTTTAATTAATTTATTTTTAAAAAATATTTTATTTAGGTATTTGAAAGTTTTTATAATAATACCAATAACAATGACATAAACATGGTCCCCATCCCAATCTTCACACAGCTCAACCATAAAACAACAATCCGCCCCCCCCCCCCCCCCCCCCCCCCCCCCCCCCACCCCTTGGAATACCGCATCTGCTGACATTTTAATTTTCCCCGAGAAAGTGAACGGCTGCCACCTCCGGGTGAACCCTAACATTGACCCTCTTAAGGTGAACTTGATCTTCTCGAGGCTGAGAAACCCAGCCATGTCATTAACCCAGGTCTCTACACTCGGGAGCTTCGAGTCCCTCCACATTAATAAGATCCGTCTCCGGGCTACCAGGGAGGCAAAGGCCAAGACGTCGGCCTCTTTCGCCCCCTGGACTCCTGCATCTTCCGACACCCCAAAGATCGTTACCTCCGGACTCGGCACCACCTGTGTTTTTAGCACCGTGGACATTGCCTTAGCGAAACCCTGCCAAAACCCTCTAAGCTTCGGGCATACCCAAAACATGTGGACATGATTTGCTGGGCTTCCCGCCCACCTCTCCTCAACCCCGAAAAACTTACTCATCCTAGCCACCTTCATGTATGCCCGGTGGACTACCTTAAATTGTATCAGGCTGAGCCTGGCACATGATGAGGAGGTATTAACCCTGCTTAGGGCATCCGCCCATAGTCCCGCCTCTATCTCTTCTCTTAGCTCGTCCTCCCACTTGCCCTTCAGCTCCTCCGCCGGAGTTTCCTCCGCCTCTTAGAGCTCCTGGTAAATATCCGATACCTTCCCCCCTCCCACCCAGGTACTGGAAACTACTCTATCCTGTATCCCCCGTGGCGGCAGCAGCGGAAAGGCCGGCACCTGTTTTCTCAGGAACTCTCACACCTGCAAATACCTAAACCCATTCCCTGCTGGCAATTTAAATTTATCCTCCAAGGCTTTCAAGCTGGGAAAGCTCCCGTCTATAAATAGATCCCCCATCCTTCTAATTCCTGACCTTTGCCAACTCCGGAACCGACCATCTAGCCTACCCGGTACAAACCGATGATTATTATAAATCGGGGTCCAAATCGATGCTCCCTCTCCTCTCTGAAATCTCCTCCACTGCCCCCAGATTCTCAGAGCTGCCACCACCACCGGACTTGTGGAGTATCGGGCCGGTGAGAATGGAAGAGGTGCCGTTATCAGTGCTCCCAAACTTGTGTCTTTACGTGACGCCGCCTCCATCCGCTCCCACACCGACCCCTCCCCCACTTCCTAATCATGGCTATATTAGCCGCCCACCCTCCCCCCCGACTGCACTCCAGCAACACTTTCTTCACTCGCGGGGTTTTACCCTCCCACACAAAGCCCAAAATAATCTTATTCACCCGCTTGAAAAAGGCCTTTGGGATGAAGATGGGGAGGCACTGATAGACAAACAGAAATCTGGGGAGGACCGTCATTTTCACGGTCTGTACCCTCCCCGCCAGTGATAGCGGGAGCATGTCCCATCTCTTAAAATCCCCTTTTGGTCCACCAGCCAGGATACGTTTAACCTGTGCTGTGCCTCCCATTCCCAGGCCACCTGCATTCCCAGGTACCGAAAGCTCTTCCCTACCATTCTAAGCAGCAGCTCTCCCAGTCTCTTCTCCTGACCTCTTGCCTGGATCGCGAACATCTCTCTTTTCCCCATGTTCAATTTATACCCAATTTTATATTCAATTTGTGGGGCTGGTTTAGCACAGGGCTAAATCGCTAGCTTTGAAAGCAGACCAAGGGCAGCAAGGTGGCGCAGTGGTTAGCACTGCAGTCTCATGGCCCCGAGGTCCCAGGTTCGATCCCGGCTCTGGGTCACTGTCCGTGTGGAGTTTGCACATTCTCCCCGTGTCTGCGTGGGTTTAGCCCCCACAACCCAAAGATGTGCAGGGCAGATGGATTGGCCACGCTAAATTGCCCCTTAATTGGAAATAAAATAATTGGGTACGCTGAATTTACCTGTAAAAAATTGAAAGCAGACCAAGGCAGGCCAGCAGCACGGTTCAATTCCCGTACCAGCCTCCCCGAACAGGCGCCGGAATGTGACGACTAGGGGCTTTTCACAGTAACTTCCTTTGAAGCCTACTCGTGACCCCCCCCCCCCCCCCCCCCGAACCAGCCCTTTCCAGTTCCTAGAGGCTCTTAACGCCATGGCCAATGGCTCTATGGCCAGAGCAAACAGTAACGGAGAGAGGGGGCACCCTTGCCTCGCCCCTCGGTGTAGTTTCAAAATACCCCGACCTTAGCCGGTTCGTACGCACCATCGCTACTGGTGCCTGATAGAGTAACCACACCCAGTCAATAAAGCCCTCACCAAACCCAAACTGTCCCAGCGCCTCCCACAGGTAATTCCACTCCACCCAATCAAAAGCCTTTTCCGCATCCATCGCTGCCACCACCTCCGCATCCTCTCCTTCTGAGGGCATCATGATAACATTTAGAAGCCTTCGAACATTGGCCTTGAGCTGCCTGCCCTTTACAAATCCCGTCTGGTCTTCCCCTATCACCCCCGGGACACAGTCCTCTATCCTTGTGGCCAGTATCTTAGCCAGCAGTTTGGCGTCCACATTCAGTAGAGAAATTGGCCTGTATGACCCGCATTGCTCCGGATCCTTCTCCCGTTTCAGGATCAATGAAATCGAGGCCTGCAACACTGTTGGGCGGAGGACTCCCTTCTCTCTTGCTTCATTACCTGGAGTATCTCCTCCACTAATCTTTCCCTCTCAGCCTGTTCTGCCTTTTCTCTGTGGGCTCGTATCGAGATTAATTGCCCTCTGATCACTGCCTTCAAAGCTTCCCAAACCGTCGGTGCAGAGACCTCCCCCGTATCATTTGTTTCCAGGTAGTTCTGGATGGACTTGTTAACCCGCCCACAGGTCGCTTCCTCCGCTAGCAACCCCACATCCAGTCTCCACAGCGGGCGTTACCCTCTCTCCACACTAACCCCTCGATCCCCCCCCCCCCCCCCCCCCCCCCGTCTGTTCCATAAACCCCTTCACTTCCTTTGCCGCGGCTGGCACTCTCCCTGTCCTGGATTTTGACCGGTCCAATTCCGGATCAATGACCGTGTTATAATCTCCTCCCATGATCAGGTTATGTGACTCTAAGTCTGGGATCTTACCTAACACCCGCCTCATAAATTCCACTTGTCCCAATTTGGAGCATATATGTTCACGAGTACCACCCGCACCCCCTCCATCTTCCCACTCACCATTATGTACCTACTCCCCTTGTCTGACACGGTTCTCCCTGCCTCGAATGCCACTCGTTTATTGATCAAGATTGCTACCCCCCTGGTCTTTGAGTCCAGCCCTGAGTGGAATACTTGGCCAACTCACCCCTTTCTCAATCTCGTCTGGTGTATAAACTTTAGGTTTGTCTCTTGTAGCATTGCCACGTCTGCCTTCAGCCCCGTCAAATGCGCAAACGTGTGAGCCCTTTTGACCGGCCTATTCAACCCTCTGGCGTTCCATGTAATCAGCCTGGTCGGGAGCATTCCCCCCCCCCCCCCCCCCCCCCCCCCCCCCCCCCCCCCGCCCCACCACTCTTTTTAGGCCAGCCACTAGCACGCGCCGTCTGCCTCCTTGGGTCCTCCCTGGGGCAGTCGCCGTTTGTCCCCTAGTAACAGTTCCACCCCTGTCAGCAAAGCAGCTCTTTCCGCCCCCCCCTTCTCCCTCCCCCCCGCGTAGCAACAGCACTAGAAACCCAACCCCCCAAGTTAAGCTCCAGCTTAACACCTGCTCGCCCCCCACTGCGCTTCCGTGAGTCAGCTGACCCATGCTGACTTGATAGCGCCTGCCCATGGCTCCAAGCAGTCTGTCTCCCCATTGTTCTCTCCCCTCTCCCCCCATTTGGACAAACTTATTAAAAGCATCACATTCCCCAGTAAACAAACATCAGAAAGAACAGTGAAGAAACAGCCACTTTAGAAAAATCATCACCCAAAAAGCAGAACCAGCCCCAAAGACCCCCCCCCCCCCCCCTCCCTCCCCAAACCAGCTCCCTGCACGACAAAGTTAACTTTAGCCATGAATACAGCCTCTTATTACACAACACTACTTATACTTATACAGCCCAGCATGGTAGCACAAGTGAATAGCACTGTGGATTCACAGCGCCAGGGTCCCCGGTTCGATTCCTGGCTGGGTCACTGTCTGTGCGGAGTCTGCATGTTCTCTCCGTGTCTGCGTGAGTTTCCTCCGGGTGCTCCGGTTTCCTCCCACAGTCCAAAGACGAGCAAACCTACTGGCCGCGAGGTTTGCTAGTGTCACACGGGAGAGTTTAAACTAGTATGGCAGGGGGGTGGGTACCGGAGCAATAGGTCAGAAGGTGAAAGCATTGAGGGAGAACGAGGGAATAGGGCCAGTATGGCTCTGAGGAAGAGCAGACAGGGAGATGTTGCTGAAAACAGCAGGTCTGTTGGCCTGAAGTGCATATGTTTTAATGCAAGAAGTATTATGGGTAAGGCAGATGAACTTAGAGCTTGGATTAGTACTTGGAACTATGATGTTGTTGCCATTACAGAGACCTGGTTGAGGGAAGGACAGGATTGGCAGCTAAATGTTCCAGGATTTAGATGTTTCAGGCAGGATAGATGGGGATGTTAAAGGGGTGGCAGAGTTGCGCTACTGGTTAGGGAGAATATCACAGCTGTACTACGGGAGGATACCTCGGAGGGCAGCGAGGCTATATGGCTAGAGATCAGGAATAAGAAGGTTGCATGTTGGGGGTTTACTACAGGCCTCCCAACAGCCAGTGGGAGATAGAGGAGCAGATAGGTAGACAGATTTTGGAAAGGAGTAAAAGCAACAGGGTTGTTGTGATGGGAGACTTCAACTTCCTCAATATTGACTGGGACTCTCTTAGTGCTAGGGGCTTAGACAGGGCTGAGTTTGTAAGGAGCATCCAGGAGGGCTTCTTAAAACAATAAGTCCAACTAGGGAAGGGGCTGTACTGGACCTGGTATTGGGGAATGAGCCCGGCCAGGTGGTAGAAGTTTCAGTCAGGGAGCATTTCGGGAACAGTGACCACAATTCAGTAAGTTTTAAAGTGCTGGTGGACAAGGATAAGAGTGGCCCTAGGGTGAATGTGCTAAATTGGGGGAAGGCTAATTATAACAATATTAGGCGGGAACTGAAGAACCTAGATTGGGGGCGGATGTTTGAGGGTAAATCAACATCTGACATGTGGGAGGCTTTCAAGTGTCAGTTGAAAGGAATTCTGGACCGGCATGTTCCTGTGCGGAAGAAAGATAAATATGGCAAATTTCGGGAACCTTGGATAACGAAAGATATTGTAGGCCTCGTCAAAAAGAAAAAGGAGGCATTTGTCAGGGCTAGAAGGCAGGGAACAGACGAAGCCTGTGTGGAATATAAGGAAAGTAGGAAGGAACTTAAGCAAGGAATCAGGAGGGCTAGAAGGGGTCATGAAACGTCATTGGCAAATAGGGTTAAGGAAAGTCCCAAGGCTTTTTACACATACATAAAAAGCAAGAGGGTAGCCAGGGAAAGGGTTGGCCCACTGAAGGATAGGCAAGGGAATCTATTTGTGAAGCCAAAGGAAATGGGCGAGGTACTAAATGAATACTTTGCATCAGTATTCACCAAAGAGAAGGAATTGGTGGATGTTGAGCCTGGAGAAGGATGTGTAGATAGCCTGGGTCACATTGAGATCCAAAAAGACGAGGTGTTGGGCATCTTGAAAAATATTAAGGTAGATTAGTCCCCAGGGCCTGATGGGATCTACCCCAGAATACTGAAGGAAGCAAGAGAGGAAATTGCTGAGGCCTTGACAGAAATCTTTGGATCCTCACTGTCTTAATGTGATGTCCCGGAGGACTGGAGAATAGCCAATATTGTTCCTTTGTTTAAGAAGGGTAGCAAGGATAACCCAGGGAACTACAGGCTGGTGAGCCTTACATCAGTGGTAGGGTAATTACTGGAGAGAATTCTTCGAGGCAGGATCTACTCCCATTTGGAAGCAAATGGACGTATTAGTGAGAGGCAGCGTGGTTTTGTGAAGGGGAGGTCGTCTCTCACTAACTTGATAGAGATTTTTGAAGAGATCACAAAGGTGATTGATGCAGGTAGGGCAGTGGATGTTGTCTATATGGACTTCAGTAAGGCCTTTGACAAGGTCCCTCATGGTAGACTGGTACAAAAGGTGAAGTCACATGGGATCAGAGGTGAGCTGGCAAGGTGGATACAGAACTGGCTAGGTCATAGAAGGCAGAGAGTAGCAATGGAAGGGTGCTTTTCGAATTGGAGGGCTGTGACTAGTGATGTTCCGCAGGGATCAGTGCTGGGGCCTTTGCTGTACGTAGTATATATAAATGATTTGGATTAAAATGTAACTGGTCTGATTAGTAAGTTTGCAGATGACACAAAGGTTGGTGAAATTGTGGATAGCGATGAGGACTGTCAGAGGATACAGCAGGATTTAGATCGTTTGGAGACTTGGGCAGAGAGATGGCAGATGGAGTTTAATACGGGCAAATGTGGGGTAATGCATTTTGGAAGATCTAATGCAGGCAGGGAATACACAGTGAATGGTAGAACCCTCAAGAGTATTGAAAGTCAGAGAGATCTAGGTGTACAGGTCCACAGGTCACTGAAAGGGGCAACTCAGGTGGAGAAGGTAGTCAAGAAGGCATACGGCGGATGTGGTTGGGGGGGGGGTTGTTCTGCTGACGTGGGAGGGACTTGAAATAGGCACTGGAAAGGAGGTCGAGGGTGGAGGCAGCCAACAGGCGGGCCAGGAATGGCGCAACGCACGGGCCGGGGGCCAGCCCGAGAAAGGCTATGGCTGACCGGCGTGGTGGGGGGGGGGGGTGGATTGTGCCCCCCGACCAGGCTGATCACCTGGAACGTCAAGGGACTGAATGGGCCGTTTAAGAGGGCGCGGGTGTTCGCGCACTTGCGGGCCCTGAGGGCGGACGTAATTATGTTGCAGGAGACACATCTGAAAGTGTCTGACCAGACCAGGCTAAGGAAGGGCTGGATTAGCCAGGTCTTCCACTCGGACTTGGACTCGAAGTCCAGGGGGGTGGCAATTATGATCAACAAGCGGGTGCAATTTGAGGCGGAGGGCATAGCCGCAGACAGGGGGGGCAGATACCTGATGGTACGGGGCAGACTGGAGGGGAGAAGAGTGGTGCTGGTGAATATATATGCCCTGAACTGGGATGACGTGGACTTCATTAAAAGAGTGCTGGGGAAGATCCCGGACTTGGATTCTCGCAGGCTAATAATGGGGGGGGGGGGGGGGGGGGGGGGGGGGGGGGGGGGGGGGACTTTAACATGGTCCTTGACCCGGCTTTGGATCGGTCGTGTCCCAGAACAGGTAGACTCCCAGCAATGGCAAGGGAGCTGAAAGGGTTTATGGAGCAAATGGGGGCAGTGGACCCCTGGAGAGCCAGACAGCCGACAGGAAGGGGCTACTCGTTTTACTCGCACGTCCATAAAGTATATTCTAGGATAGATTTCTTCGTACTAAGCAGGGATTGTATAGGGGAGGTGAAGAACACGGAATACTCGGCAATTACTATCTCAGACCATGCCCCGCACTGGGTAGACCTGCAGATCGGGGGGGCGAGCTACCAACGCCCGCAATGGAGGCGAGACGTGGGACTGCTGTCACAGGAGGGGATCTGTGAGAGGCTTCGGAGGTGTATGCAAAATTACTTGCAGGTGAATGACACGGGGGAGGTCTCAGCGGCGACCCTGTGGGAGGCGATAAAGGCAGTAGTGCGGGGGGAGCTGATTTCAATTGGGGCCCACATAGCCAAGGCAGACAGGGCAGAGATGGATAGATTGGTCAGCGAAATGGGTCCGATAGATGAAGAGCACGCGGAGTCCCCGGGGGAGGTTTTACTCAGGGAGAGGCAGAGACTACAGGCGGAACTGGGGGCACTATCCACGAGTAGGGCCATGGAACAGCTTAGGAAGGCGAGGGGAGTGGTGTACGAGCATGGGGAAAAGGCCAGCAGACTGTTAGCGCAGCAACTCAGGAAGAGGGAGGCGGCCAGGGAAATAGGTAGAGTGATGGATGGGGAGGGGCGCAAAGTGGAGGACCCGGCAGGATTGAATAAGGTATTCCGGGACTTCTATAGCAAGCTGTACACTTCGGAGCCGCTGGAAGAACCGGAGGAGATGAAAAGGTTTCTGGACGGGTTAACATTCCCAACAGTAGGTGGGGGGGGCGAGTGGATGAGCTGGGGGCCCCGATTAGAGTGGAGGAGGTATTGGGGGGCCTAAAGGCCATGCAGTCGGGGAAGTCCCCGGGGCCGGATGGATACCCAGTAGAGTTCTAGAGGAAGTTTTCTGAGCTGGTGGGCCCGGTCTTGGCGAGGGTTTTCAATGAGGCAAGGGACAGAGGGACCCTGCCGCCGACAATGTCACAAGCCACTATATCACTGATATTGAAGCGGGGTAAAGAACCGGAGGCGTGCGGGTCCTACAGGCCAATCTCCCTGATTAATGTTGACGCCAAGCTCCTGGCAAAGATACTGGCGGTTAGAATGGAGGACTGCGTACCGGAGGTGATTGGGGAGGACCAAACTGGGTTCGTGAAAGGTAGGCAGCTGGCGGCCAACCTGAGAAGATTACTTAATGTGATAATGATGCCCCCGGCGGGCAGGGAAGTGGAGGTAGTGGTGGCTATGGACGCCGAAAAGGCCTTTGACCGGGTGGAGTGGGGCTATCTATGGGAGGTGCTCGGACGGTTTGGGTTCGGGGAGGGACTGGTGGATTGGATCAAATTATTATATCAGGCCCCAAGGGCCAGCGTCAGGACTAACAGAGAAGTGTCGGAGTACTTTAGGTTGTACCGAGGGACCAGACAGGGCTGCCCGCTCTCCCCGCTGCTGTTTGCGCTGGCCATAGAGCCGCTGGCGATTGCGCTGAGAGCCGCAGAAGGATGGAAGGGGATGGTGAGGGGCGGGGTAGAACATAGGCTCTCTCTTTATGCAGACGACCTGCTCCTGTACGTGTCAGACCCAGTGGCCGGGATGGGAAGTATACTGGGAATGCTGAGGAAGTTCGGTCAGTTCTCAAGATACCAATTAAATACGGCCAAGAGTGAAATGTTTGTGGTACAAGCAACGGGCCAGGAGAACAGATTGAGAGGGCTACCGTTTAGGCTGCCATTTGTTACCATTTAAATAATAGTCCATTTTGCTGGTATTTCTACCAAAATTGATGACCTCACATTTACCAACATTGTACTCCATCTGCCAGACCCTAGCTCACTCACTCAAACTATCTATATCCCTCTGCAGACTCTGTGTCCTCTGCACACTTTGCTCTACCATCCATCTTAGTGTCATCTGCGAACTTTGACACATTACACTTGGTCCCCAACTCCAGATCAGACCCAACACTGTTCCCTGAGGCGCACTACGAGCTACTGATCGCCAACCAGAAAAACACCCATTAATCCCCACTCTTTGCTTTCTATTAGTTAACCAATCCTCTATCCATACTAATACATTACCCGTAACGGCGTGCATCTTTATCTCATGCAGCAGCCTTTTATGCGGCATCTTGTCGAATGCCTTCTGGAAATCCAGATACACCACATCCACGGGGCTGTTTAGCACAGGGCTAAATCGCTGGCTTTGAAAGCAGACCAAGCAGGCCAGCAGCACGGATTCGATTCCCGTAACAGCCTCCCCGAACAGGCGCCGGAATGTGGCGACTAGGGGCTTTTCACAGTAACTTAATTTGAAGCCTACCCGTGACAATAAGCGATTTTCATTTCATTCATTTCATTTCCACCGGTTCCCCAGTGTCCATCACGCTCGTAATGTCTTCAAAGAATTCCAGTAAATTAGTTTCTTCCACAGAACTCCGAATCAGAAGCTGTTCCTCAAGTTTGAGTTTCACCTCACGGGAACAGTGCAACAGCGGAGGACAGAGATGTCATCTCTCACTACCGCCCTGATGTCATCCTTAAATATCAGAGCTAACCACCTCTCTTACCTTCCAGTCTGTCCTTCCAAATAGTCTGATACGCCTGGATATTTAACTCTCAGTCATGACCACCCTGTAACCATGTCTCTGTAATGGCCACTAAATCAGACTCATTCGCGATGAATTGTGCTGTCAATTCATTTACCGTGTTTCGAATGCAACGAGCATTCAGGTAAAGTGCCCATATGCTAGTTTTTATACCTTCTTTTTGAATCCCAACACCTCCATTAATAACATCTCCTCAGTTCTTCTTCCCTTGAATTTTTTCATAATTTTCCAAGTAGTTGAACCCACCTCCCCACGTGCTAACCTGCTGCTTTACTTCCCATTAACCATTATACTTCCCATAGTTTTACCCTTCCTCCTACTGGCTAGTTTAAAGTCATTGTGACCACCCTCTTTACCCTTTCCGCTAGAACACTGGTCCCAGATCGGTTCAGGTGGAGATTGTCCCAACGGTACAGATCCCTCCTGTCCCAATACTGATGCCAATGCCCCATGAAATGGATCTCCTCTTATCCTCATCACTCCTTTAGCCACGTGTTTACTTCCCTAATTTCCTCATCCCTATGCCAATTTGCACATGGCTCGGGTAATAATCCAGAGATTATAACCCTTGAGGATCTGTTCTTTATTTTTGTTCCTAGTTCCTGATATTCCCCAAACAGGCCCTCATTCCTAGTCGTGCCGATCTTGTTTGTCCCAACGTGGACCATAACAACTGGATTCTCCCCCTCCCACTCCACTACCCTTTCAAGGTGATTAAAGATGTCCCTCATCCTGGTACCAGGCAGGCAGCATTCCAGTGGGACTCTCGGTCCTGTGTACAAAGGATGCCATCAGTCCCCCTAATTATAGAATCCCCTATAACTACCACTGGTCTTTTTGCCCCCCCCCCCCCAAAGCTTGAATGGCCTCCTGCCATGGTGCAGTAATTTACCTCCGGGATTCCACTGAAGTTGAAATAAAAACCTGAAAGTGATGTCACAGGAGAGTTGTGACCTGCGGGAATCTACACTAAATTGAAAAACACACCAAGTAGCAATGGCTGGGCAGGTGATGTGCTGTAGCTGCACGATGTGGGAGCTGGGCAGGTGATGTGCTATAGCTGCACGATGTGTGGGAGCCGGGCAGGTGATGTGCTATAGCTGCACGATGTGGGAGCTGGGCAGGTGATGTGCTATAGCTGCACGATGTGGGAGCTGGGCAGCCGATGTGCTATAGCTGCTCCCTACAGCCCTTTTCCACATCTACACAGGGAGCAGGTACCACGTACCTGTTGGACAAGGTCAAGAGTTGAGTTTCCTCCATTTCTGAATTCAGGACCCCTCTACCTGCCTCTCTTGCAGTCACACCCTGCTGTCCCTGACCACTGACCAAATTTCAGATACTCAATCTATGGGGTGTGACCTCCTCCTGAAACACCGGGTCCAGCTAGCTCTCCCCCTCCCAGATGTGCCGAAGTGTCCGAAGCTCAGACTCCAGTTCATCAACTCTTGAGCCGAAATTCCTGAAGCAACCAACACTTGCTGCAGATGTGGTTACTACAGCTCACAATGGGATCTCCCAGCTCCCACATCGTGCAGCTATAGCACATTGCCTGCCCAGCTCCCACATCGTGCAGCTATAGCACATCACCTGCTCAGCTCCCACATCGTGCAGCTATAGCACATCACCTGCCCAGCTCCCACATTGTGCAGCTATAGCACATCGCCTGCCCAGCTCCCACATCATGCAGCTGTAGCACATCGACTGCCCAGCTCCCACATCGTGCAGCTATAGCACATCACCTGCCCAGTTCCCACATCGTGCAGCTATAGCATATCACCTCTCAGCTCCCACACCGTGCAGCTATAGCACATCACCTGCCCAGCTCCCACATCGTGCAGCTATAGCACATCACCTGCCCAGCTCCCACATCGTGCAGCTATAGCACATCACCTGCCCAGCCATTGCTACTTGGTGTGTTTTTCAATTTAGCATAGATTTCCGCAGGTCACAACTTTCCTGTGACATCATTTTCAGGTTTTTATTTCAACTTCAGTGAAATCCCTGAGGTAAGTTACTTTATCCTCACCGAATTCAATACTCCGCCCTCTGACACTGCTCCCTGGAGACTAGGCCACGAATCCCCGAGGTAAATTACTCTATACTCACCGAATTTGAAGCACCGCCCTCCGACACTGCTCCCTGGAGACTAGGCCACGAATCCCCGAGGTAAGTTACTCTATACTCACCGCGTTTGATGCTCCGCCCACCGCGACTGCTCCCTGGAGACTAGACTGCGGATCCATGAGGTGAGTTACTTTATATATTCACTGCTCCGATACTTCGCCCTCCGACACTGCTCCCTGGAGACTAGGCCGCGAATGCCCAAGATAAGTTACTTTATGCTCCCCGAATTCGATACACCGTCCTCCAAGACTGCTTCCTGGACACTAGGCCGCGGTTCCTGAGGTAAGTTACTTTATACTCATTGAGTTTGATTCTCCGAGACTGCTCCCTGGAGACGAGGCTGCGGTTCCCCAGGTAAGTTACTTTTTACTCATTGAGTTTGCTTCTCTGAGACTGCTCACTGGAGACTCGGCCGCGGTTCCCTGAGGTTAGCTACTTCATACTCCCTGAATGCGATAATCCGCCCTCCGAGACTGCTCCCTGGAGACTAGGCCGTGAATCCGCCAGGTAAGTTACATTATACTCATTGAATTCGATACGCTGTCCTCTGAGACTGCTCCCTGGAGACTAGGCCGTGAATTCCTGAGGTAAGTTTACTTTATTCTTGCAAAGTTTGATGCCCCGCTCACTAAGAATGCTCCCTGGAGACTAGGCCGTGAATCCCCGAGGTAAGTTACTTTATTCTCGCCAAGTTTGGGTTGTTGTAGCTCCTGCACAATCCATACGCATAGATTCTGTGGACTGTTAGCTATGGTCTACATTTAAATGAGGTCTTCTGAACCAGTGAGTAACAATGCTGCTTATGAGCTAGTATCTCCAGATTTGAGTCCCAGCCCAGGACTTGATGGTCAAGGGAGATCCGTTCATAACGCGGTCAGGCAGGATAGGAAACAACCTGCAAATCCTTCCGCGAGAGGCCAATGGCAGGCGGTAAGAGTGGGCGAGATTCCTGGGCAGCCCTCTGATGGAAAGAAGGTTGGAGCCACGATCATCCCCATCCACAGCTCCCGGCTGCAACATGGGAAATTGTCAAGGGGCAATTAGGGATGGGTAATAAATGCTGGCCTAGTCAGCGACGTCCCCATCCTCTGAAAGATTGACAAATGGATGTAAAAGTGCACGTTACCACAAAAACGTGGACTCCTCAGTGATCTCTAACACAGTTTGCTGCCAGTCCTGCCCTGCCTCTGACTCATTCGTTGGCTCAGAGATTTCCGTAAACTCTCTGGCTCTAAGATGTGGGGAAGGGATAAGTGCGTGAATTCACCACATCCTTTTCAAGGAGTCAGAACATCACTGACTGCTCTTAACTGAGGATTCACTTGTTGGAACTGTTTCATTTGCCCTCTTCCATTCTATGGTGTCTGTCAGCTGGCAATTAGAATATGCTGGAATCCCAGCGACCTACTACAGGGGTCAGCAACATGTTCAGAGTGGGTAAGAGGCCAGGGAGGAATAGTGGAGAATCAGTGAGAAAGTGTGGCATGGTAGCACAGTGGTTAGCACTGTTGCTTCACAGTTCCTTTCCCTGGTTCGATTCCCCGCTGGGTCACTGTCTGGGAGGGGAGTGAATGGGGGGGTAGAGTCAGTGATAGGGGAGAGTGTACATGGGGATGTGGGAGGGGAGTGAATGGGTGGGTAGAGTCAGTGATAGGGGAGAGTGTACATGGGGATGTGGGAGGGGAGTGAATGGGGGTAGAGTCAGTGATGGGGGGAGAGTGTACATGGGGATGTGGGAGGGGAGTGAA
This sequence comes from Scyliorhinus canicula, assembly GCF_902713615.1. Taxonomy (NCBI): domain Eukaryota; kingdom Metazoa; phylum Chordata; class Chondrichthyes; order Carcharhiniformes; family Scyliorhinidae; genus Scyliorhinus; species Scyliorhinus canicula. Next base: position 5,904,129 of record NC_052159.1, read on the forward strand.
TGGGTGGGCAGAGTCAGCGATAGGGGAGAGTGTACATGGGGATGTCGGAGGGGAGTGAATGGGGGGGTAGAGTCAGTGATAGGGGAGAGTGTACATGGGGATGTGGGAGGGGAGTGAATGGGGGGGTAGAGTCAGTGATAGGGGAGAGTGTACATGGGGATGTGGGAGGGGAGTGAATGGGGGGGCAGAGTCAGCGATAGGGGAGAGTGTACATGGGGATGTGGGAGGGGAGTGAAAGGGTGGGTAGTCAGTGATAGGGGAGAGTGTACATGGGGATGTGGGAGGGGAGTGAATGGGTGGGTAGAGTCAGTGATAGGGGAGAGTGTACATGGGGATGTGGGAGGGGAGTGAATGGGGGCTTAGAGTCAGTGATAGGGGAGAGTGTACATGGGGATGTGGGAGGGGAGTGAATGGGTGGGTAGAGTCAGTGATAGGGGAGAGTGTACATGGGGATGTGGGAGGGGAGTGAATGGGTGGGTGGATCAGTGATAGGGGAGAGTGTACATGGGGATGTGGGAGGGGAGTGAATGGGGGGGTAGAGTCAGTGTTAGGGGAGAGTGTACATGGGGATGTGGGAGGGGAGCGAATGGGGGGGGTAGAGTCAGTGATAGGGGAGAGTGTACATGGGGATGTGGGAGGGGAGTGAATGGGTGGGTAGAGTCAGTGATAGGGGAGAGTGTACATGGGGATGTGGGAGGGGAGTGAATGGGTGGGTAGAGTCAGTGACAGGGGAGAGTGTACATGGGGATGTGGGAGGGGAGTGAATGGGGGGGGTAGAGTCAGTGATAGGGGAGAGTGTACATAGGGGGTGCGGGAGGGGATTAAAAATTCTCTTCTGGAAGGAGTTGATTTTCTGAGCGCTGATTCATTGCCTTTGGGATGTTGAGCTTCCTGTTGCCGTGCTCCTTGACCTGTATGTCATCGGCCTCTGTCGCCCATTGTAGTAACCCAAGCGAAATGATCTATTTTTTTTAACAAGGCGATGAAGAAGATGTACAAAGCTTGCCTAAAGTACCCAGAATGGAAACAGCAGCACAATCCATGCTTCAAGCCTTGGCTCCATCCAGAGCAGAGCTTACTTGGCAGCATCCAGCTGTCTGAACTCTCCATCCAACACGCTGACTCGCTGGAAAATATCGACGAAAGCGGAATCCTCGAAGCCAAGGATGAGAAGGCAGACGCCAGCGATGAAGACAGTGTGAATTGAAGGCCCTCGGCCTTCCTTGTCCCCCACCACCACTGCTCCGATGGGATATTCCAAATAAAATACAACTTTATTTAAATGAGATTGTCTGTGTGCCATGGGGGGGGGGGGGGGGGGGGGGGGGGGGGGGGGGGGGGGTGGCGGAGAATCACTCCCCGTCCCAGGTTTGCAATCCCAGCATGATCAGTCCCTTTTATTCCTCTTAACCCTGGGAATGCGAAGAGGTCACTCTATCCCTTAAAATCCTCTCCTCATGCACCACAGCTACATTTATCAGTTTTCTTAAATGCCGTTTGTCCTTTTTCAATTGATTGTTTCACCGAATCACGGAAAAATACAGTGCAGAAAAGGCCCTTCGGCCCCTCGAGTCCTTGTGTGGAGTTATGTGGAGAAGGTGGGAGAATGGCACTGAGCAAATAGCTCATTCGGGGAGCCAGTGCAGACAGGATGGGGCTGAATGGATTCTTTAGGTGCTGTACCAAGTCTCTGAAACTCGGTCTGGAACTGTTTTATTCACCCTCCAGTCTTAACAGCTCTTTTTGCAGAGGGGGGGGGGGGGGGGGGGGTGAAGAGTCCAAGATTTCCCCACCCCTTTTCGTGAAGACGTGGGCAGCACGGTGGTTAGCACTATGGCTTCACAGCGCCAGGGTCCCAGGTTCGATTCCCCTCTGGGTCACTGTCTGTGCGGAGTCTGCACCTTCTCCCCGTGTCTGCGTGGGTTTCCTCCGGGTGCTCCGGTTTCCTCCCACAGTCCAAAGCTGTGCAGGTTAGGTGGATTGGCCGAGCTAAATTACTCTTAGTGTCCAAAAAGGTTCGGAGGGGTTATTGGGTCCGGGGATAGGGTGGAAGTGAGGGCTTAAGTGGGTCAGTGCAGACTCGATGGGCCGAATGGCCTCTTTCTGCACTGTATGTTCTATGACTAAGGTTAGGTGGGGTTACGAGGATAGGGTGGAGGTGTAGGGATAGGTAGGGTGCTCCTTCCAATAACTGGTGAAGACTCGATGGGCCGAATGGCCTCCTTCTGCACTGTAAATTTTACGATTCTCTGAAGATTTCCTGACATTCACTGGCCCCCCTCGCTCAAACTGTGGGAGTACATCACCATGCTCTAGATCTTCTCTCACCAGACAAAATAGCTTCTCTCTATCCACCCTATCAAACACTTTGTGATTTTACACAACTTAATCAGATCAGCCCTCAAGCTTGTAAACTCAAAGGAATTAAATCTATGCAACCAGATAGTCTAATTCTCTAAGCCATGGCATTATTCTGCGGTGGCTTCACTCTACTCCAAGGTCCTGCGAGGTAGTGGGATCATTGCCCACTGTTATGGGCCAGGGATTAGAGAGCCCCAAAGTGTATCATGGAGTTCACCTGAACCACAACTTTTAATAGATTGTGGTATGGGGAGCACAGGGCCCACTCTACAGGTGTGGCACAGCAGAAAATGGGCCAGTGGTTTTTTTTATAACAAAACAATGTTTATTCTATGAACTCAAGTTAACCTTTATAAAACAAACAGTGAATATCTTAGCAACCAGTAAATCAAATACACCCCCCAAAGACTACAACACTAAATAACCTGTATGCTGTCCTTTTACACCCAAAAGACTTAACAAACCTTCAAACAGGAGCACATTAGGTTTACAGTTAATACTGAGACGTTTTCACAATTCTGAGTTTGCAAAATAATCCATAGATAGTCTTTAGATGGCAGAGATCAACAGCAGTGCAGCTCACTGAAACAACACAGACAAACCCAAGCTTTTCGTCAAACTGAAACTAAAAGCAGAAGTAGAGCTCAGCTCCACCCACACTCTGACATCACTCCAGTAACATGAACAGCTCAATTTCTTAAAGGTACATTTGTTAAACACCCATTTCTTAAAGGGTACTCTCACATGACACCCCCTCCCCAAGAAAAAAAAACCAATCAACTTCAAGATGGTTTCATTTTTGACCTTTTCACAATCCTTTAAGAAATGCACACAGTAAACGTAATTTTTGTTTCAAAAAACAACACACTCAAACAGGTATAACAATTTAGTCCATGTTTTTTTTTTGCTTTTCTTCCTCCAACTTAAATTCTTCTCAATTAACAGTCTCTTTGAACAAGAAGGTCTCTGCACTATCTGTCCATTGCTCTACGCCTCAGCATTTCTCTTTAAAGTCAGATACTTTAGTTCAATCGGATCACAGAATCCCTTGTAATTCTCCAACACAGGAGCATTGTTTATCACAGCTTTCAGGCAGCCAAATGCCTGTTTAAAATCCGCTGTCCAATGAAATTTTCGACGTTTCTTAAGCAAGTCCATCAGTGAAGCAATCACGCTACAAAACCTTTGCACAGATGTTCGATCAAATCCACTCGTGCCAAGAAATCGCATTATTTCCCTTCATCTTGAGGGTATTGAAAACTCCTCGAGGAAAGTGATTCAGGCTTTTCCAAGTTCACTAAATTCACCAAACCCACCTCCTGAAGTCGATCGAATAACACTATCAGATGTTTTAAATGTTCTGTCCATGTCTGGCTGAAAATTACCAGATCGTCGATGTATACCGCACAATTGGGTAATCCTGAATCAACTTTGTTATTTAACCGTTGAAATGTGGCTGGGGCGTTTTTCATGCCAAATGGCATAACTTTGAATTGGTATATACCATCTGGAGTCTCAAAATCTGAAACCTCCTTCGCCCTTTCAGATAAAGGTACCTGCCAGTAACCTTTAAGTAAATCCAATTTGGAAATAAAAGTGGGATGTCCCACTTTCTCAATGCAATCCTCCAAACGTGGGAAAAGATTAGAGTCCGTTCTTGTAACTGCATTAACTTTTCTATAGTCCACATACAACCGTTGGGTACCGTCTGGTTTAGGTACCATCACTATGGGTGAGCTCCATTGGCTGCAACCCATTTAAATTACGCCATTTTTCAATCTCTTTGTTAACCTGTGCCAATTTCAAAGGGTTAAGTCCATATGGATGTTGTTTGATTGGAACAGCATTTCCCACATCTACATCATGTATAGCCATTTTAGTACTTCCCAATTTATTTCCGCAAACTTGCCCATGTGATATCAATAACTCCTTCAGGTCAGTTTGTTTTTCCTCTGGAAGGTAACTCCCCAATTTTTAAGAACATGTACAGGAATGGCCTCTGGAAACCTAGTAGACACATCCATAATAGTCAAAAGATATTGATTCCCACTTTTTGCTTAAGGAAGCTTTCTGATACATTTGTTTTATTTCTACATCTTTCTGCTGTAACTCCATCAATTCTCCTGAACTAAAAATATCCGCCTCATCCTCCACCTGTTCTTGTTCTTTTTCAACCATCTGATCAAAAATCGTTTCTGACAATTGTACTCCCACTTCATCTTCACTGTTTGATTTCTCCTCTTGTCTTAACCTGTGACTTTGTGACCTTGTTACTGCACAATCAGGCTGAAACTGATGTCGGAGACCAAGCTTTGATTTATGAACTAATTCATAATCATCTGCCATTTCTGCTGCTAATCTCGCAGTTTTAACCCTCTGTTCTTCCACATGAGTTCTCACTACATCAGGAATTGAATTTTTAAACTCCTCCAAAAGTATAATTTCTCTGAGAGTTTCATACGATTGGTCTATTTTCAAAGCCCTTATCCACCTATCAAAATTACTCTGTTTGAGCCTTTCAAACTCCATGTATGTTTGACCAAGTTCTTTCCTTAAATTTCTAAACCTTTGTCTGTAAGCTTCAGGCACTAGTTCATATGCACCGAATATGGATTTTTTCACCTCCTCATACGCCCCCGATACCTCCTCCGGTAGTGATGCAAACATTTCACTAGCCCTACCTACCAGCTTTGTTTGAATCAGTAATACCCACATCCCCTGTGGCCATTTCATTTGTTTAGCGATCTTCTCAAATGAAATGAAAAAGGCTTCTACCTCCTTCTCATCCAACTGTGGCAATGCTTGGACATATTTAAATAGATCCCCACCAAGCCTTTGACTTTGACGTTCTTTCTCAGTATCCTCATCACTATCATCCAACTGTACATTTCCCTTTACGACTGCCAATTTTAACTGACTGTTACGTTTCATGGCTATTTCTGAAGTTCAAACTCTCTCTTATTCTTTTTATCTCATTGCATATTCAAGCTGCTTTAATTCTTTTTCATGTTCAAGTTGCTTAATCTGCAACTGGATCTTTGCCATTTCTAATGAGTCAGAATGTATCTCAGGCAAATTTAAATGCTTAGCCACCGCCATAATTACCTCACCTTTTCGCATTTTGTCAGGTAATGTTAAGTGCAATGTTTTTGCCAAATCTAACAGTCTGCTTTTAGTCTCTGTCCGTAAGGTACTGCGTGTGACCGTCTCCACCCCCAAAAACACCAGAGCCTCTGAAAGAGCCATTGTCCACAACACACACCCCACTTGAACTAGAATACCACACCTGAAAAGCAACCACAATATGCTCACCCCTCACTGTCTTTAAGTTCACTGAGCCAATCCAATAGATAGACTTTTATCCCCCTCGAGCCCCCAATTGTTATGGGCCAGGGTTTAGAGAATCCAAAGTGTATCATGGAGTTTACCTGACCCACAGCTTTTAATAGATTGTGGTATGGGGAGCACACGGCCCACTCTACAGGTGTGGTACAGCAGAAAATGGACCCGTGGTTTTTAAAACAAAACAATGTTTATTCTAGGAACTCAAGTTAACCTTTTTAAAACAAACAGTGAATATCTTAGCAACCAGTAAATCAAATACACCCCCACAAAGAATACAGCACTAAGTAACCTGTCTGCTGTTCTTTTACACCCAAAAGACTTAACAAACCTTCAAACAGGAGCACATTACGTTTACAGTTAATACTGAGACCTTTTTACAATTCTAAGTTCACCAAATGATCCATAGATAGTCTTTGGATGGCAGAGTTCAACAGCAGTGCAGCTCACTGAAAAACACAGACACACCCAAGCTTTTCCTCAAACTGAAACTAAAAAGCAGAAGTAGAGCTCAGCTCCACCCACATTCTGACATCACTCCAGTAACATGAACAGCTCCATTTCTTAAAGGTACATGTCTGAAACACCCATTTCTTAAAGGGTGCTCTCACATGACACTCACATTCTCTACTTTGATTAGAGACATCAGTTATTCATTTTAAATCTGAGATAGATTTTTGTGAAGCAAAAATATGAAGGGATATGGAATTAAGTCGCAGATCAGCCATGATCTTGTTAAATAGCGGGACAGGCTCGAGGGGCTGAATGGCCCATTCCTATGTAAACACCGTTCCTCTTGTTGGGAGATCTAACCAAGGTAGTGGATAACTGCAGTTTCACAATCCCCCCTCCTTTGTATTCTAGCTCTTTGTGATCAAAGCCCACATTCCGTTAGCCTTTCTGATGTTGTGTGTACCTGTCTGCTAGCCTTTGCACAAGTAACCCTAAATCCCTTTACTCCTCCAGAGCTCCAAGTCTTTCATCACCAAGAAAAAAATCCAGGTGACCTTTCTCTGATACACAGCAGAGAACCTCGCACCTCCCCATTGACACAGTTCTGCGCACTCATATTCCACACAACTAACATTGACTCCTATATTGGTGCCATCATAGATATACAACTATTTAATCAGTTGCTTGGTAGTACGGAACACAAAGGACACACCCAAGAATTCCAAATTTCAAAGGACCACAAGGTGATATTTTTGTTTTGTCGATTCTATGAATACTTTTTTTGTTGCGAGATCTTAGGAAGTGGGAGCTGGGCCTGGGGGAAAAAGTGTCTGTTTCACAGAGATTTATTAAAAAGTGGGATGTTCTCCAGGATTTTGACCAATCAGAGTTGGCAACCCTAGAATGAAAATGAAATGAAAATCGCTTATTGTCACGGGTAGGCTTCAATGAAGTTACTGTGAAAAGCCCCTAGTCGCCACATTCCGGCGCCTGTTCGGGGAGGCTAGTACGGGAATCGAACTGTGCTGCTGGCCTGCTTGGTCTGCTTTATAAGCCAGTGATTTAGCCTTGTGAGCTAAACCAGCCCTGGTATCAGTGTTTATTTCAGACGTATGTCAAGGCTGAATAAGCGTGAAACATATCTTCGGCAGATTTAGCAATCACTTGAAATCCTTAGTGCCGTAATCTACGACTAAGCATCGAAGATTCACAACCCTCGGAGTGAGGAAATTTCTCTCCATCTCGGTCCTAAATAACCGGCCCTCAATCCTGAGACTGTGACCCGGTGTTTTAGATTCCCTGACCTGTGGGAACAATCTTTCAGGCCCCCCCCCACCCACCCACCCCTCTCAAACCCTCTCAGAATGTAAGACCCATTTACAGGGAAGTAACCATGTAACATTTAGATCACGGAATGGAATTGTCTGGTCCTGACGTGCTGGGAGTGGAGCTGGAAAATACGGTGAGCCTTTCAAAGGTCCACTGACGTCAGCAGGATTAGAAATTCCCATCGGAAGGAAGGACTGAGATTCTTCCCACTGTGTATTTGAGTGCATGAAGGGGTGTGACTACCTGATGCCCTACTCCGTGAGGATTATGAAATTACCAGCTCATTCAATTTGAGATTTTGAGCTGTCCCTTTAAGCTCAGATCGGATGGTGAATGATTAGATGTGAAGCTCATAGAATCCCTTCAGTGCAGGAGGAGGCTCCCACGGAGTCTGCACCAACCCTCTGAATCAAAGGATCATAGAATTTACAGTGCAGAAAGAGGCCTTTCGGCCCATCGAGTCTGCACTGGCCCTTGGAAAGAGACCCGACCCAAGCCCACACCTCCACCCTATCCCAGTAACCTCACCCAACCTTTTTGGACACTAAGGGGAAATTTATCATGGTCAATGCACCTAACCTTCACATCACTGAACTGTGGGAGGAAACCGGAGCACCCGGAGGAAACCCACGCAGACACCGGGAGAACGTGCAGACTCCGCACAGACAGTGACCCAAGCCGGAATCGAACCTGGGACCCTGGAGCTGTGAAACAACTGTGCTAACCACTGTGCTCCCGTGCTGCCCATGGCACCCGACCGGGGCCCACTCCCCCACCAACCCCGCATATTGATCACCCAACCCAGCCTGCAATCATTTTGGACACCGAGGGACAATTTAGCACGGCCAATCCGCCCACCCTGCACATCTTTGGACTGTGGGAGGAAACCGGAGCACCCGGAGGAAACCCACGCAGACACAAGGAGAATGTGCAGACTCCACACAGACAGTCACCCAAGGCTGGAATCGAACCCTGTTCCCTGGCACTGTGAAGCAACAGTGCTAACCACTTCATTGGCAAAGTTGGTCTTTGCTGGGTGGAAAGGTAGAGAAAGGAAGGTTAGTCTCTGCGTAGTAAGCAATCACGAAAGAGCTCGAGAGCTTCATGAGATCATAAGGAATAGGAGCAGGAGGAGGCCATTTAGCCCCTCGAGTCTGCTCTGCTTTTCAATATAACCATGGCTGATCTAATTGAGCCTTACCTCCACTTTCCTGTGTCTGTCCCCTTGTCGATCATAAAGGTGTCTATAACTTGTCATGATATGCAAACATGCAACCAATGAACACTCAGAATAGGACACAACCAATGGGCAGTCAGGACACTCAGAGGTGCCATCACCACAAGGGGGTATGACATAAACACTATAAAAGGGATGAGGCACTCACACCCGGCCTCTTTCCATAGACAGACATCTAGAGAGTTAGACAAGGGTTGATCAGCAGCATCACACCCCAGCACGTGGCTTAGAGCAAGCTGGTACAGTTAGACTGAGTTACTACAGTTAGATTAGCAGAGAGTCGAACTCATTTGAGAACTGTGTTAATAGTTCAGTAAAACACGTTGAACTAATTTCAGAGTCAGGAGCATCCTTTAGTTAAGACTGCATCAAGCAGCAGCCGGTGTTATCTGAAGCAGCAGAACACAACATAACTCAGCCTTGAATGACCCAACCTCCACTGCTTTTGTACCTTGTGTTGCCCTTTTATGTATTTTTGTTTAATTTTATTTTGATGTACTAAATGATCAGTTTGAGCAGCTCGCAGAACAATACATTTCACTGTACCTCGGTACACGTGACAATAAACAAATCCAATCCAAATCTCCATCTTAAATGGGAGACCCCTTATTCTGAAACCGTGTCCCCGAGTTCCAGATTTCCCCATGAGGGGGAAACATTCTCTCAGCACCCACCCTGTGAAACCCCCTCACAATCTTAACAAGGGCGGCACAGTAGCACAGTGGTTAGCACTGCTGCTTCACTGCGGCAGGGTCCCAGGTTCGATTCCCGGCTTGGGTCACTGTCCGTGCGGAATCTGCACGTTCTCCCCGTGTCTGCGTGGGTTTCCTCCGGGTGCTCCGGTTTCCTCCCACAGTCCAAAGACGTGCTGTTAGGTGAATTGGACATTCTGAATTCTCCCTCTGTGTACCCGAACAGGCACCGGAGTGTGGCGACTCGGGACTTTTCACAGTAACTTCATAGAGGCTGGTTTATCACAGGGCTAAATCGCTGGCTTTTAAAGCAGACCAAGGCAGGCCAGCAGCACGGGTTCAATTCCCATAACAGCCTCCCCGAACAGGCGCCGGAATGTGGCGACTAGGGGCTTTTCACAGTAATTTCATTTGAAGCCTACTTGTGACATTAAGCGATTTTCATTTCATTTCATTGCAGTGTGAATGTAAGCCTACTTGTGACAATAATAAAGATTATTATTATTGTAACACGATCACGTCAGCTGGGTAACCCTCTCTCCACCAATCGGTGAGCTAGTTTGCCAGCATGGTTTCTCCTAGCCAATTTAAAACAAATTACAATTAAGGGGCAATTTAGCATGGCCAATTCACCGAGCCTGCACATGTTGGGGTGGTGGGGGTGAGACCCATGCAGATTTGATTTAATTTATTATCAGGTACCGAAGTACAGTGAAAAGTATTTTTCTGCGGCCAAGGGAACGTACACAGTACGTACATAATAGACAAAAGAATAATCAACAGGGAACATTGACAAATGGTACATCGACAAACAGTGATTGGTTACAGTGCGGAACAAGGGGCCAAACAAAGCAAATACATGAGACACGGGGAGAATATGCAAATTCCACAAAGACAGTGACCCGGAGCCGGGATCAACCCCGGGTCCTCAGCTCCACTTAGTCATGATATGTATATTGACTGGGATGTAAAGAGTTAACACGTTCATGCTAATGCTTCTTACCACTAGAGGGAACCTCTGAACAGTCATATAAATATCATGTGACTGGGGAGTTGGGGTAGAAGGTATTTAGGCGTAAGAGAGATCAGTTGTGTATTTGAGAGCTCTGTAATTAGAGATAGCAGGGTTAATTACAGTAACCTTATACTTTGGGAATGCATACAAATCTTATTTAGTAGTGTTAATAAATTAGTTTTGTTAGTTAACAAAGTTTGGTGTTCTTTGTTCAACATTACGCATTCAAGCAAACATGAGGTGTGTACCGGCAGCGCCTGTTATTCGAAGATCTGCCTCCTGCCCACGGTAGCTCTACCCACCATCCACCTGGGTTACCCCTGCATGCTCGAATTCCTGGGCTAGTGGACGTAGCGGAGTGGCGATGGTGAGGGGTGGGGAAGAGGGATGGGGGAGGGGGTGGGACACCGGAGCGGCGAACGCTGGCTGAACTGCGTTCCCTAGGCCAAGACCACCCACAGTACCCGCACATCCCACCCCTCCCACCCCGTCTCCCTGCATCCCCTGGATGATAGATGAAGGTAGATGTAACATTGTGAACATGTGTGTTATGTGAACAAATGTATACAGGTTTGTGCCCCAGCCCCTATAACTAAACTGTGCCCTGCACCAGTGCCAACTGAACTGGTGTCTACTGTTCTGGCCTTATGGGCCCCAATGCTATGTTTATGTGGATCCCCAGGCGGTACAGCAGGAGTGGAGATGGCCTGCTGTGATTCCCTCACTGTGACCGAGGTCCCCTTTGACGGCTGTCTTTTGGGGGCATCCCGGGTGGCGTGGGGCCACCCTGTTCTGCCTGCTGCCCACCAAATGTGCCAGGGACAAGATGAGGGGAGTCCGAGGTGCTGCCGTGTTTTGGCACCTCCCCTGCGGGAGTCACCGGCACCTCCTCCTCCCTCGGGGCGCCTGATGGCCCCGAAGCTACTCCACGGAACAGGGTGCTAGCGGAGCCATCTGGCGCTGCCAGTCCTGGAGGCCCACACCCGCCCTGACCAGGGTCTCGATACCCATGGCCATGGAGCACAGGGAGTGGACCACCTCCCTCTGGGACTGCGCTGCATCATGCTGCGGCTGTGCCACCTCCCTCTGGGACTGCGCTGCATCATGCTGCGGCTGTGCCACCTCCCTCTGGGACTGCGCTGCATCATGCTGTGGCTGTGCCAACTCCCTCTGGGACTGCGCTGCATCATGCTGCGGCTGTGCCACCTCCCTCTGGGACTGCGCTGCATCATGCTGCGGCTGTGCCACCTCCCTCTGGGACTGCACTGCATCATGCTGTGGCTGTGCCACCTCCCTCTGGGACTGCGCTGCATCATGCTGTGGCTGTGCCACCTCCCTCTGGGACTGCGCTGCATCATGCTGTGGCTGTGCCAACTCCCTCTGGGACTGCGCTGCATCATGCTGCGGCTATACCACCTCCCTCTGGGACTGCGCTGCATCATGCTGCGGCTATACCACCTCCCTCTGGGACTGCGCTGCATCATGCTGCGGCTGTGCCAACTCCCTCTGGGTCTGTGCCATGTCGGTCAGCACCTGGGTAATGCCGCCGATGCTCTCAGCCAAGACCCGCTGTGACTGGGCCACGTTCAGGAGCGCCGCTGCAATGTACAGGTGACCCTGGCACATGGCTGCCTGTGAGAGGGCAGCCCTGTGCTGGGCCTGGGCCACTGCCTGCACAGAATGTACAGGCAGGGCCGGCCCAAGGCACTGGCAACTCGGGCAGTCGCCCGGGGCGCCATGTGCTAGGGGGCGCCAGAGACTCGGGTCCCGGGCATGCGCAGTTGGGCCGGTGCCAACAGCGCATGCGCGGTGGCTCCCCCCGCCCCGCCCCTCGGCCCCGCCCCTGCACCTCGGCCCCCCCCCCGCCTCGGACCCGCCCCCCCCGCCTCGGCCTACCCCCCCGCCTCGGCCCCGCCCCCCGCCTCGGCCCCGCCCCCCCCGCCTCCGCCCCGCCCCCCCCCCCCCGCCTCCGCCCCCCCGTCTCGGGCCCGCCCCCCCCGCCTCCGCCCCCCCGCCTCGGGCCCGCCCCCCCGCCTCCGCCCCCCCCGCCTCGGGCCCGCCTCCCCCGCCTCGGCCCCCCCGCCTCGGGCCCGCCACCCCCCCCGCCTCGGCCCCGCCACCCCCCGCCACGGCCCCCCCGCCCCCCTCGGCCCTGCCCCCCCCCCCCCGCCCCCATCCCCCCCCCCCCCCCGGCCCCCCCCCCCCCCGAAGGGCGCCGAAGTTCAGCTTGCCTGGGGCGCCAGCAACCCTAGGGCCGGCGCTGTGTACAGGCCTTGGACATCTTGACCCATGGGCGAAACTTTCTCCCTTGGGGCCTCCACCGTGGACATCACCCATGCAGAGTTGGCCTGGAAGGCACACCTGAGGTTGGACTCCTCCACCTGCCCCAGCAGATGCTGGATGCTCGCCGACAACCCCTCATGTAGGCCCTGGCTCTGTGACTACATCTCCACTACAAATGGGAACGTCCATTTCAGAAGCTCGAAACCTGTCCGGCAGCTGGTCCCTGGAGTCCGCCTGCCCGCCGACCATCCACCCCCCTCGAGGATTTGTACCTCCACCTGATGTCCCCCCGCATTTGTGTGGTGCACACCACTTAGTGCCCCAGGAGCCTCTTCACTAAAGTGCCCAACCGAGGTGAGTGTCTCTGGGATGGTGGAGGGTGTTGGTGGCAGGAAATCAGCGTGGTTCCCCATCACATTCTGGAGCTTGGCCAGTATGTCTGACTGCACTAAAAATGTCTAGTCCGTGACTAGTTAAAGTTTTATTGTTCAATAATTGCTTGGGTTAGATAACCAGACGAATATTATCAAAAACTACTAATTATTATAAATTATCTAAGAGCTTCTACAAATTGTGACTATCCACAATGAAGATTATCCCCAGACGAGGTAACTGTGTCACGCGGTTGTTCTCTCCTGCCACCTGCTGGTTGGAGGTCACGATATACATGATTGCTTCTGCATATCATCACAGTCCCCGGACTGGTGTTCCGGGGTGTCCCAGGATGCGGGACAATGGCTCCCGCCCATGTCCTCCTCCTCGCTGCTCTCCACCTGGAGTTCGGGTTTTGGTTGGAGTCCAAGGCGGGGGCACCAGAAGGACCCGCCTCATTGCCAGGTGATTCTGCAAGACATAAGACATGACGCCTGATTGGACAGTGGATTGGGGTGGTGGGGGTGGAGGAGACAGTGTGGGGGTGGTGGTCATGGAGGGGCAGTGTGGGGGGGGTGTTGGGGTGGTGGGGGGTGGAGGAGACAGTATGGGGGGGTGGTCATGGAGGGGCAGTGTGGGGGGTGTTGGGGTGGTGGGGGTGGAGGAGACAGTGTGGGGGGGTGGGATGGTGGGGGGTGGAGGAGACAGTATGGGGGGGTGGTCATGGAGGGGCAGTGTGGGGGGGTGTTGGGGTGGTGAGGGGTGGAGGAGACAGTGTGGGGGGGGTGGTCATGGAGGGGCAGTGTGGGGGGTGTTGGGGTGGTGAGGGGTGGAGGAGACAGTGTGGGGGGGTGGTCATGGAGGGGCAGTATGGGGGGTGTTGGGGGGGTGGGGGGTGGAGGAGACAGTGTGGGGGTGGTGGTCATGGAGGGGCAGTGTGGGGGGGTGTTGGGGTGGTGGGGGTGGAGGAGACAGTGTGGGGGGGTGGGATGGTGGGGGGTGGAGGAGACAGTATGGGGGGTGGTCATGGAGGGGCAGTGTGGGGGGGGTGTTGGGGTGGTGGGGGGTGGAGGAGACAGTATGGGGGGGTGGTCATGGAGGGGCAGTATGGGGGGGTGTTGGGGTGGTGGGGGGTGGAGATGACAGTGTGGGGGGGTGTTGGGGTGGTGGGGGGTGGAGATGACAGTGTGGGGGGGTGTTGGGGTGGTGGGGGGTGGAGATGACAGTGTGGGGGGTGTTGGGGTGGTGAGGGGTGGAGGAGACTGTGGGGATGGTGGTCATGGAGGGGCAGTGTGGGGGGGTGTTGGGGGTGGTGGGGGGTGGAGGAGACAGTGTGGGGGGGTGGTCATGGAGGGGCAGTGTGGGGGGGGTGTTGGGGTGGTGGGATTGGAGCTGGCAGTCTGGGTGGGGTTATGGTGATGGGTGAGTTGACACACGGGCCATAGGGAACTGCATCTCTGCGGGGCGTCACTTGCTCGCCCAATGCCGACCTACACCTTGGCGACTGTCCACTTGCTAGGCCCGCTGAACACGTATTGAACAGCAACAAATACTGAACCCACACGAGTAGGGGACCCACAGAATTTCGGACCCACACGTGTACTGGACCCACACAATTTCGGACCCACACGAGTACTGGACCACACGTGTACTGGGCCCACAGGGATACTGGACACACATGAGTACTGGACCAATAGAAGTACTGGACACAGACGAGTACTGGACACAGACGAGTACTGGACCCACACGAGCACTGGGCCCACAGGGATACTGGACACACATGAGTACTGGACCCATAGAAGTACTGGACACAGACGAGTACTGGACCCACACGGATACTGGACCCAGACGAGTACTGGACCCACAGAAGTACTGGACCCACACGGATACTGGACCCAAGCGGGTACTGGACCCACACGAGTACTGGACCCACACGAGTACTGGACCCACACGAGTACTGGACCCACACGGGTACTGGACCCACACAGATACTGGACCCACACGGATACTGGACCCACACGGGTACTGAACCCACACGAGTACTGAACCCACACGGGTACTGGAACCACACGGGTACTGGAACCACACAGATACTGGACCCACACGAGTACTGGACCCACACAGATACTGGACCCACACGGGTACTGGACCCACACAGATACTGGACCCACACGAGTACTGGACCCACACAGATACTGGACCCACACGAGTACTGGACCCACACGGGTACTGGACCCACACGGGTACTGAACCCACACGGGTACTGGACCCACATGAGTACTGGACCCACAAGGGTACTGGACCCACACGAGTACTGGACCCACACGGGTACTGGACACACATGAATACTGGACCCAGACGAGTACTGGACCCACACGGGTACTGGACACACATGAATACTGGACCCACACGGGTACTGGACCCACACGGGTACTGGACCCACACGGGTACTGGACCCACATGAATACTGGACCCACACGGGTACTGGACACACATGAATACTGGACCCACAAGAGTACTGGACCCACACGGGTACTGGACACACATGAATACTGGACCCACACGAGTACTGGACCCACACGGATACTGGACCCACACGGGTACTGGACCCACACGGGTACTGGACACACATGAATACTGGACCCACACGAGTACTGGACCCACACGGATACTGGACCCACACGGGTACTGGACCCACACGGATACTGGACCCACACAGATACTGGACCCACACGAGTACTGGACCCACACGGATACTGGACCCACACGGATACTGGACCCACACGAGTACTGGACCCACACGGGTACTGGACCCACACGGATACTGGACCCACACGGATACTGGACCCACACAGATACTGGACCCACACGAGTACTGGGCCCACACAGATACTGGACCCACACGGATACTGGACCCACACAGATACTGGACCCACACAGATACTGGACCCACACGAGTACTGGACCCACACGGGTACTGGACCCACACAGATACTGGACCCACACCGATACTGGACCCACACGGGTACTGGACCCACACGGGTACTGGACCCACACAGATACTGGACTCACACGGATACTGGACCCACATGAATACTGAACCCACACGGGTACTGGACCCACACGGATACTGGACCCACACAGATACTGGACCCACACAGATACTGGACCCACACGGGTACTGGACCCACACGGGTACTGGACCCACACGGGTACTGGACCCACACGGATACTGGACCCACACAGATACTGGACCCACACAGATACTGGACCCACACGGGTACTGGACCCACACAGATACTGGACCCACACGAGTACTGGACCCACACAGATACTGGACCCACACGAGTACTGGACCCACACAGATACTGGACCCACACGAGTACTGGACCCACACAGATACTGGACCCACACGAGTACTGGACCCACATGAATACTGAACCCACACGAGTACTGGACGCACACGGTTACTGGACCCACACGGGTACTGGACCCACACGGATACTGGACCCACACGAGTACTGGACCCACACGGGTACTGGACCCACATGAATACTGGACCCACACAAGTACTGAACCCACATGAGTACTGGACCCACACAAGTACTGGACCCACATGAGTACTGGACCCACACGGTAACTGGACCCACACGAGTACTGGACCCACACGAGTACTGGACCCACACAAGTACTGGACCCACATGAGTACTGGACCCACACGGTAACTGGACCCACACGAGTACTGGACCCACACGGTAACTGGACCCACACGGTAACTGGACCCACACGAGTACTGGACCCACACGAGTACTGGACCCACATGGGTACTGGACCCACATGAGTACTGGACCCACACGGTAACTGGACCCACACGAGTACTGGACCCACATGAGTACTGGACCCACACGGGTTCTGAATGTACACGGGTACTGAACGCAATCATACTTAAAATAATCTTTATTGTCACAAGTAGGCTTACATTAACACTGCAATGAAGTTCCTGTGAAAAGCACCTGGTTGCCACATTCCGGTGCCTGTTCGGCTACACAGAGGGAGGATTCAGAATGTCCAAATTACCTAACAGCGCGTCTTTGGACTGTGGGAGGAAACCGGAGCACCCGGAGGAAACCCACGCAGCCTCGGGGAGAACGTGGTACTGGGCCCACACTGATCGGGCGTTGGGACCAAATTGGGATCGGCGCTGGGTGCTGGGTGCTGGGTGCTGGATGCTGGGTGCTGGGTGCTGGCTGCTGGGTGCTGGCTGCTGGGTGCTGGGTGCTGGGTGCTGGGTGCTGGCTGCTGGGTGCTGGCTGCTGGGTGCTGGCTGCTGGGTGCTGGATGCTGGCTGCTGGGTGCTGGGTGCTGGATGCTGGATGCTGGCTGCTGGGAGCTGGGTGCTGGCTGCTGGGTGCTGGCTGCTGGATGCTGGGTGCTGGATGCTGGGTGCTGGGTGCTGGGTGCTGGCTGCTGGGTGCTGGCTGCTGGGTGCTGGCTGCTGGGTGCTGGATGCTGGCTGCTGGGTGCTGGGTGCTGGATGCTGGATGCTGGCTGCTGGGAGCTGGGTGCTGGCTGCTGGGTGCTGGCTGCTGGATGCTGGGTGCTGGATGCTGGGTGCTGGGTGCTGGGTGCTGGATGCTGGATGCTGGCTGCTGGGAGCTGGGTGCTGGCTGCTGGGTGCTGGCTGCTGGATGCTGGCTGCTGGGAGCTGGGTGCTGGCTGCTGGGTGCTGGCTGCTGGGTGCTGGGTGCTGGGTGCTGGGTGCTGTGCGCTGGGCGCTGGGCGCTGGGTGCTGGGTGCTGGATGCTGGGTGCTGGGTGCTGGGTGCTGGGTGCTGGGTGCTGGATGCTGGGTGCTGGGTGCTGGCTGCTGGGTGCTGGCTGCTGGGTGCTGGGTGCTGGGTGCTGGGTGCTGGCTGCTGGGTGCTGGCTGCTGGGTGCTGGCTGCTGGGTGCTGGATGCTGGCTGCTGGGTGCTGGGTGCTGGATGCTGGATGCTGGCTGCTGGGAGCTGGGTGCTGGCTGCTGGGTGCTGGCTGCTGGATGCTGGGTGCTGGATGCTGGGTGCTGGGTGCTGGGTGCTGGCTGCTGGGTGCTGGCTGCTGGGTGCTGGCTGCTGGGTGCTGGATGCTGGCTGCTGGGTGCTGGGTGCTGGATGCTGGATGCTGGCTGCTGGGAGCTGGGTGCTGGCTGCTGGGTGCTGGCTGCTGGATGCTGGGTGCTGGATGCTGGGTGCTGGGTGCTGGATGCTGGCTGCTGGCTGCTGAATGCTGGGTGCTGGCTGCTGGATGCTGGCTGCTGGGTGCTGGGTGCTGGGTGCTAGGTGCTGGATGCTGGGTGCTGGATGCTGGGTGCTGGGTGCTGGCTGCTGGGTGCTGGCTGCTGGCTGCTGGGTGCTAGGTGCTGGATGCTGGGTGCTGGATGCTGGGTGCTGGGTGCTGGCTGCTGGGTGCTGGATGCTGGATGCTGGCTGCTGGGTGCTGAATGCTGGATGCTGGGTGCTGGGTGCTGGATGCTGGATGCTGGGTGCTGGGTGCTGGCTGCTGGGTGCTGAATGCTGGATGCTGGGTGCTGGGTGCTGGATGCTGGATGCTGGGTGCTGGGTGCTGGCTGCTGGCTGCTGGATGCTGGATGCTGGGTGCTGGGTGCTGGCTGCTGGCTGCTGGATGCTGGATGCTGGGTGCTGGATGCTGGATGCTGGGTGCTGGGTGCTGGCTGCTGGCTGCTGGATGCTGGATGCTGGGTGCTGGATGCTGGATGCTGGGTGCTGGGTGCTAGGTGCTGGCTGCTGGGTGCTGGATGCTGGATGCTGGGTGCTGGGTGCTGGATGCTGGCTGCTGGGTGCTGGGTGCTGGGTGCTGGCTGCTGGGTGCTGGGTGCTGGCTGCTGGGTGCTGGATGCTGGGTGCTGGGTGCTGGCTGCTGGGTGCTGGATGCTGGGTGCTGGGTGCTGGCTGCTGGGTGCTGGCTGCTGGGTGCTGGATGCTGGATGCTGGGTGCTGGCTGCTGGGTGCTGGCTGCTGGGTGCTGGGTGCTGGGTGCTGGCTGCTGGGTGCTGGCTGCTGGGTGCTGGATGCTGGATGCTGGGTGCTGGCTGCTGGGTGCTGGATGCTGGCTGCTGGGTGCTGGCTGCTGGGTGCTGGGTGCTGGCTGCTGGGTGCTGGCTGCTGGGTGCTGGGTGCTGGATGCTGGATGCTGGCTGCTGGGTGCTGGGTGCTGGATGCTGGATGCTGGGTGCTGGATGCTGGCTGCTGGGTGCTGGCTGCTGGGTGCTAGGTGCTGGCTGCTGGGTGCTGGATGCTGGATGCTGGGTGCTGAATGCTGGATGCTGGATGCTGGCTGCTGGCTGCTGGCTGCTGAATGCTGGATGCTGGATGCTGGCTGCTGGGTGCTGGGTGCTGGGTGCTGGGTGCTGGCTGCTGGCTGCTGGATGCTGGGTGCTGGGTGCTGGCTGCTGGGTGCTGGGTGCTGGGTGCTGGGTGCTGGGTGCTGGCTGCTGGGTGCTGGGTGCTGGCTGCTGGGTGCTGGGTGCTGGGCGCTGGCTGCTGGATGCTGGATGCTGGGTGCTGGGTGCTGGATGTTGGGTGCTGGCTGCTGGGTGCTGGCTGCTGGGTGCTGGGTGCTGGGTGCTGGATGCTGACTGCTGGGTGCTGGGTGCTGGATGCTGGATGCTGGGTGCTGGATGCTGGATGCTGGGTGCTGGGTGCTGGATGCTGGCTGCTGGGTGCTGGATGCTGGGTGCTGGGTGCTGGATGCTGGATGCTGGGTGCTGGATGCTGGATGCTGGGTGCTGGGTGCTGGATGCTGGGTGCTGGGTGCTGGGTGCTGGGTGCTGGGTGCTGGGTGCTGGGTGCTGGCTGCTGGGTGCTGGGTGCTGGGTGCTGGCTGCTGGATGCTGGGTGCTGGGTGCTGGATGCTGGCTGCTGGCTGCTGGATGCTGGGTGCTGGCTGCTGGCTGCTGAATGCTGGATGCTGGCTGCTGAATGCTGGATGCTGGGTGCTGGGTGCTGGGTGCTGGGTGCTGGCTGCTGGGTGCTGGGTGCTGGGTGCTGGCTGCTGGATGCTGGATGCTGGGTGCTGGGTGCTGGATGCTGGCTGCTGAATGCTGGATGCTGGATGCTGACTGCTGGGTGCTGGGTGCTGGATGCTGGATGCTGGGTGCTGGATGCTGGATGCTGGCTGCTGGGTGCTGGCTGCTGGCTGCTGGCTGCTGGCTGCTGGATGCTGGGTGCTGGCTGCTGGATGCTGGGTGCTGGGTGCTGGATGCTGGCTGCTGGCTGCTGGATGCTGGCTGCTGGCTGCTGGCTGCTGAATGCTGGATGCTGGCTGCTGAATGCTGGATGCTGGGTGCTGGGTGCTGGGTGCTGGGTGCTGGCTGCTGGGTGCTGGGTGCTGGGTGCTGGCTGCTGGATGCTGGATGCTGGGTGCTGGGTGCTGGATGCTGGCTGCTGGCTGCTGGGTGCTGGCTGCTGGATGCTGGGTGCTGGCTGCTGGGTGCTGGGTGCTGGGTGCTGGGTGCTGGGTGCTGGATGCTGGCTGCTGACCCAAACGCCACCGACCCCTCGCTGGCGGTGTGAATGAATCCCACGTTGCACGCCCATTAATGACCCATTTGTATGTATTTACTGGGCCCTGTGTACTGCGCTCCGCCCTCCTCTGATTCTCCGTGATTCCCGTAGCCAGGAGTCACATACGGCTTCTACAATTGTGAATCTGATGATCATACTGTTATTCATCTGTTGTTTTGCACATATTTGACCCACAGTTAATGTTAATAAATTGTTTATAGCTTTAGCTCCAAGTGTTCTTGCAATATAAATCAGGCCATCCAACAAGAAATCTACATGGTACCAGGATTGGATGGTATTTAACACTGAGAAAAAACAAGTCTGCCATAAGGCCCACGGAGATTTGAAGATTTTGCAGACTCCAGAATTAACCACATAGAGTCGTTGAAGAGTTCATGGTAATGTGGGCAGCAACTGGTGTGTGTTTAAACAACAATTTAATCTGTTTCTTGCTGCAGTAAATTTAGAAAATCAATCAGATTCGTGTAAGGTAGCGATGCTCCTAACAGCGGCACGGCCAGACGCAATTGCTGTGTTTAATATGTTTAAATTTGCAAACGATGAAGACAGTAAAAATGTCAACAAAGTAATTTGAAGATTTGATGCACATTACACCCCCAGAAAGAATGAAATTTATTAACGCTATGTGTTTAGATCATGTTTACAGAAGACCGAAGACTCTATGGATCATTTGAAGTTAAAAGTTAAAACCTGTAATTTTTTTGCGGAGGAATCTTCCATGATTCGAGACCAGATTGTGTTTGGTGTGAATGAAAATAAGCTGAGGGAACGGTTGTCGAGGGAACCGGAGCTGTTCTTTGGAACAAACAGTTAAGATTTGTCAGGCCCACGAGCCAGCATCACAGCATCCTAAAATGTTTCTCAGTAATGGCGACATCTTCTTTGAGGAGAAAACTCCGGTTGCCGCCCTTTTTCGAAAAAGTTTGGAAACTTCCAAAAAAAGGGCGGGCAAGTTCCTGCAGCGACAATGACTTCAATGTCATTGTTCAGATCTGGTAAGTCTGTCTCTTTTGTGAGTCTTCTTGTCTGATCCATGGCCATGTGAGACTTTGAACCTAACTGCAATGTTTATAAACATCTGGGAGTTAAGTGCTTTCACTTCCTCTTTTTTCTCAGCAGAAAGCACTAACTGCTTTTTGGCGTAGCTGGATGTTTAGCTAGATGTTTATAAACATTGTGGTTAGGTTCACAGCAGGTTACTTGAGAAGCTTTCAAGTGTGAAGGGAAATGAAAATAACCAATTCTGACCTCTGGCTGCCTGGAAGCTGTCAATTATAGGCTACTGAAAGCGATTTACCTTTGCAGTGAATAGTAGCCTCACAGATCAAAGGATCTGAGGCAGGTTAAATTATGACGTGGATTTGGCTTTCTATTAAGTTACAGCTGCTGCTTTTGAGAAATCTGTCTGAGGCAGCAGGTGTAAGGCACAGGTGAGTGGAAAAACAATGATTTTTTTTCACTGTTTCTGCCTGGAGTGCTCTTTAGTTTCCTGCAGGTGCTCGCATTCCGGGGCATCTCTGACTGTGTCTATATAAACATTTCTGGAACAAGCCTTTCCATTCACCTGAAGAAGGAGCCGTGCTCCGAAAGCTCGTGTTTGAAACAAACCTGTTGGACTTTAACCTGGTGTTGTAAGACTTCTTACTGTGCTCACCCCAGTCCAACGCCGGCATCTCCACATCATCTTTAGTTTCCTGGCAGGGGTGACTGATGGAGGGGGTCTCTATTATGGGAAGGGGGTGGTTTTTCTGTTTTGAGGGTTCTCTGAAAATGGGGGAGGTTCCCTGCATTGGGAATTTCTCTGTATGGGGGGTTCCTAGTGGAGGGGTTCTATGATATGGGAAGGTTCTCTGCCATGAGGTGGTTCTCTGATATGTTGGGGATTTCTGGTGGGGGTTTCAAGTGGGAGGTCTGGTGGTGTCTCTGGTGGGGGGCTCGCTAGTGCGGGTCTCTGGTGGGGGGTCTCTGATTGGAGTCTCCTGAGGGGATCTCTGATGGTGTCTCTGGTGAGGGGTCTCTGGTGGGGGTGTGATGAGACCATCAATTCACGCGACACGTGGTTTAGAAGTGAACAGTGGTTTTAATCGTCTTACAACAGAGCCTGCCTGTGACAAGATGAACTCCAGATGAACTGGCAGGCAGGCTCTCAGCATCAACCTTTATACTTCCGGTTAGGGGGAGGAGCCGTGGGTGGAGCCCAGTACAAACTCCCGTACACTCCCAGTGCATCTCCCCCTAGTGGCAGAGCAGCGCAACTGCCCGTGTGCCGAGCTTACAGAGACATAGTACAGCATGTGTAATACAGTGTGAATTACGCTACTGTGATTCACCACAGGGTGTCTAATGGGGTCTCTGATGCAGCTCTCTGATGGAGGGGGTCTCTGATGGGTGTCTCTGGTGGGAGGTCTCTGGTGGGGGTCTCTGGTGGGGGGTCTCTGGTGGGGGTCTCTGATGGGGTAGTTTAATGGGGTCTCTGATGCTGCTCTCTGATGGGGGGGGTCTCTGATGGGTGTGTCTGGGGAGGGTCTCTGATGCAGCTCTCTGATGGGGAGGGGTCTCTGATGGGTGTGTCTGGTGGATGGGGTTGAAGTGGGTCTCGGGTGGGGGGGGTTAGTGTTGTTAGTCTCTGGCTACTGTTGAGTAAAGAGTCAAGAGATCTGCTCCTTTTCCCAAACGCCTTTATTTTGTACTTTAACACACTCTGCACCAAACTCTATCATCACGTCACATACCCCAAAGCCCACCTGTAGCCTCTTTACATACCAGTGTCAATTATTGGATCAATGACACATCTAATTAGAATGTTTCTTAACCCATTCCTCAACAAGTGGGAGGGGGGGGGGGGGGCGTCATGTATCCCTCATGTGTGTGTTCTGTGTGGGGGGGGGGGGGGTGGTGACCAAGCAATTCCCATTGGGGGGTGGGGGGTGATAGGCAAAATGAATCGCTTCTGGGCACCACTCCCAGCACAGACCAACCGCCATTCAGCTCCGGTGGGAGTAAATAGTCTCCCGGGTTGGAGAAGCCGGCCCAATATGTCTCTTGGTCAAAGAGGGAGATTTTGAGCAACATCTTCAGGCAGGAGTGAGAGGCGGAGAGGTTTGGGGGGGGGGGGGGGGGGATCCCAGACTCTGGGTCCAGGTTGTGGAAGACACGGACACCAATGGTGGAATAATGAACATCAGGGAAGTTCAAGATGCCGGAATTGGAGGGGTGCAGAGATCCCGGATGGGTATAGGGGCTGCAGGAGTTTATGGGGGTCGGGGGATGGGGAGGGATTCTAAAGCAAGGATGTGAATTTTTTAAGCGTGGCGTGGTTGGAATTGGAGCTAAAGTAGTTGAGCAAACACAGGAGGTGATGGTTGAAGAGGACGTGGTCCGAGTTGGGATGAGCTGATGTTTAGCGAGAATGGAAGATAGGTACCCTGCGTGCGGTTGACAGTGAGCGGCAGGATTGCCTCCTGTGCTGTAGTGGATCAACAGACTCAATAGCTACTGATTGACGCACGCAATGACTAAAGATTGAAAGGGACCTGACTGCAACACAGTGACTGTCTAGACGCTGACGTGAAGGAACCCAAAGCTGGACGTGAGCATGACTTTGTGCGCATCGAGAGGTTAATGAGCTGGGCTGTTGTGACAAACAACCTTTGCTGTGTTCCGAGCGTCCAGCAAACAAATTGGCCCGAAGCAGGAGAAAGCTTTCTTTAATTTTTGAAAGGCTTTCTCGTCAGATGTTTTTGTCTAATCATTGACCACACAGCCGGATAGTGTTTGACACATCAGGCATTCACACAGCTTGTCATTTGCATATAGCTCTCCACATTCCAGTAGACAGTGTAATGCCTGTACGCTGTTCACAGCAGTCACATGAGCTGTGATTCTCAAAGCCACTGCCCATAAATAAGCACATCTCTGGGGTTCATTTCGAGCAGAATAGAATCGCAGTGCAGAGGAGGTATGTTAAACTTAGACCACACTTTACAGTGCTGCGAAGAGTTGCGATCTCCATTTTATTTTAAAAAAGGAGGCACTGGAAAAGGTGCAAAGAAAAGATTTGCAGGGATGATATCAGGACTTAGCTGTGAAATTTAAACAGGCTGCGGCCTCTTTCCCCGAGGGTGAGCTAACCAGGTGGAGGTCAGGGGCTTAGTAGACGGAGAGAAGATTTTTCACTTGTGTGGAGATTAGGCCATCAGTATAAATAGTCCGGAGAAAGTTCTTAACTGTTTTGCTGGCCAGGCAGTGGCAATGTCACAGGACCAATAATTCAGAGCCTAGGCTAAAGCTCTGGGGACATGGATTCGGATCCCACCAAGATAACGAGTGGCATTTAAATAAATCTGGAATATAAAGCTAGTCTCAGCGTTGGTGACCTCGATTGTTGTGAAAGCCCATCTGGTTCACTAATGTCCTTTAGGGAAGGAAATCTGCCGTCCTTTCCTGGAGGCGTACATGTGACTCCAGACCCACAGCAATGTGGTTGACTCTTGACTCCTCCCCGTCTGAAATGGCCGAGGGAGACGCTCAGTTCAAGGGAGGGGCGAAAAATGCTGAGCCAGCCAGCGTCGCCCACAGCCCACGGAAGAGTGATAGGAAATCACAGTAAGTGCATTAATCCAGGAGACACAAAGAAGAAGGCGGCTAAACCAGTTTATTTCAACACAAAAGCGGAAATTCAGTCACAGTGTACACCCCGAGATCATCAGAATTCCCCGTTCGCGTCTGGGAGCTGCATTTAAAGGGCTCACACAGGAACCTCAGCTGGGTGAGACTCTGTCCGCTACCACAGGAATTCGTACTCTCTGAGCACCAAGGGTGGTCCTCGTGAGGGTTATCACATCCCTCTCCCCACCCCCCAAGTCCAGATCCAACCCCCCCCCCCCCCCTCCACTCCCACGGTGTTCAGGCCTCCTTCACTCATTGGACCATGGCCTCGGGTCAACAGTCAGTGGGGTACGGCCAGCACGGTGGCGCAGTGGTTAGCACTGCGGTCTCACAGCACCGAGGTCCCAGGTTCGACCCCGGCTCTGGGTCACTTTCCGTGTGCAGTTTGCACATTCTCCCCGTGTTGCGTCGGACTCACCCCCACAACCCAAACATGTGTAGGGTAGGTGGATTGGCCAGGCTAAATTGCCCCTTAATTGGAAAAAATGAATTGGACACACTAAATTAAAAAAACAGTCCGTGGGGTCGTATTGGGGGCATGAAGCGGATAGGGGATCGCGCTTCCTGCCAAAGGGCCACTGATGTGGGCCTCCTCTTCGCCACTGACCTCTGAATGAGGGTTAGTCATCTCACTCTCCATTTCTGATCCCAAGTCTCCGTCCTCAAGAGGAATGACTCTCGGATTTGCCACGGATTGAGTCCCCTGCCTGGAGGTGAGAGCATAGGACGTTGAGGGCATCGCCCCATCCAAAGTCATTTCAGCAGGAGAGGGATCATTGCTCCTAAGGTGGTCATCGTGTTTCCTCCTGGTGTTCTCTTGACCTTGCACGAAACGGGGCCTGGTTTTTCCGCTACGATTCCTGGATTCAAGGATGTCCATCTCCAAAGTTACACACATTGACTGTGTCTCCTGTCTTGAAGGTCCTGTCGGCCCTTCAGGTATCAACATTTATTTACTGAGCTTAATGTGTTAGTCCCAATTTCCCCCCTCGATTGGGAAACAATGGTTGAGTCTGGTTTGGAATCGACGGCCCATCAGCAGCTCCGCTGTCACGATCCCCGGTGCAGTGTGTGGCACGGTCCTGTAATCGAAGAGGAACCTGGCCAATTTGGTGTCTAGAGAGCCAGTGGTCTGTTTCTTAATACCTTTTTTGAATCTTTGGACCGCCCATTCGGCCAGGCTGTTGGAGGATGGATGGTAAGGCGCTGTTCGCGACTGTTTAATCCCATTGGATTTCACCTGGAATTTGCCGCTGGTGAAAGGGAGTCCCGCTGCCTGACATGCGGAGCTCCGGTATCCCGTGAACCCAAAAGGGTTGCCAGAATTTCTCTGCGGTTATGTTGGAAGTCATGGAGGCTATCCGGGCGTATGGGCATCGACCAAGATTAAGGGCATCGATCCCATGAATGGCCCGGTGAAGGCCCTTTCCCAAGGTCTCCCTGGCCATTCCCATGGGTGCAGCGAGGACGAAGGTGGGAGCTCCTGGTTCCCCTGATATAAAGGGCACTGGTTCACCAAGTTCTCAATGTCAGTATCAAGCCCAGGCCACCAGGCTTAGCTCTTTATGAGCATCTTCATCCTGGAGACCCCTGGGTGAACTTTGTGTACTGCCTTATGATTGGGCGCTGACCTGGGCAGGGGATGACCACTCGGGCTCCCCATAGGTTGATGCCACCATCTACGCTCAATTACTGGTGTTTGGACATGAAGGGCTTCATATCCTCTTCAGGTCATTTTGCCAGCATGGGGTCCTTCCGGGTCTACGTCTGGATCGGTTTCACGGATACAGGCAGGGTTTCCAGGAAAGTCATTGTGACGTCTTCCATTGCTAGCAGTGGGGCCAAGCTTGTGGGTAGCGGTAGGTGACTCAGGGCATCAGTGTTGGCCATGTGTGCGCAGGGCAGTGCTCGAAGGAGTATTCGTAGGCCGCCAACAACAGGGCCCAATGTTGGATCCGAGCTGAGTTCATCCTCCTTAAAAAGTCCCAGCAGGGGTTTATGGCCTGTGGTTAGCATGAAGTGCCAGCCATAGACACACAGATGGAATTTCTTTACTCTAAACACCACTCTTCCTTGTCCCTCTTTATCGCTTTGCGTATAGCCTCATTCCGTATCTGCCAAGGCTTGTGATGCATTACAATGTGGAGCAGACCCCAACAGTTGCTGCAAAACTGGACAGAAACCCAAATAATTGTTTTAATTTTGTCAGACGGTGAGGAAAGGATACCTCACTCTGGGAGAGATTTCACACAAAATAGGGATATGGTATATTAACCAGGAGATTTAAAAGCTCTACTGCAGGAGTAATACACGCACTAACCCAGGAATGTAATCCTTACTGCGCCAAATACATATCATCCAAAATATCTACATTCATCACATCTCCCCCCTTAAAATAAATGATCCAGTAATATAAAAAGATGGTTTCATTTTCCAAAGCCTTTCAACTCTAAACATTTGATTGATATTTATTGTCACATATACCGAAGTACAGTGAAAAGTATTTTTTTGCGACCGAGGAATGTATACAATATGTACATAGTAGACACAAGAATAATTTCTCATTACCAAACACAACTAATACTCTATAAGATACATATCATATTACTTTTATACATGCAAATTTAAACGTGAGCATAAGTCTTTATTTTCCACCTTTGAATGTTCCAGCTTTCTCACATTTCTAAGTTGTGATAAAGTATCTGCAATCACATTTTCTCTCCCTGCCTCATGTATAATTTTTAAGTTAAATGGTTAAATGAACTAAACAGTTTTGCATTTCGATCCTTAAACTTTTCCGAAATCTTTAATAGATTATGGTCCGCATATACATTTGTCTCCGATGAATTGTTAGTAACATAAAGGTCAACATGTTGCAACGCCAGCACCAAACTCAATGTCTCCTTCTCGATGGTCGAATATTTCTTTTGATAAATATTTAATTTGAGAAAAATAACCAACCGGCCTTTCGATTCTTTCATAATCTTCCTGTAACAGTACAGCACCAACACCCATATCAATTGTCACCTTAAATTGCTTGGCATAATGGGGTGTGCCAACACTGGTGCAGTGGTTAACACAGTTTTTAGATTGTCGAATGCCTCCTGACATTTTGACATCTACTGAAATTTCCTGCGCTTTTTCAAAACTTAAATCAGGTGTAGCAATCACACTGCTAAAATTTGACACAGCACAGTGGTTAGCACAATTGCTTCACAGCTCCAGGGTCCCAGGTTCGATTTCGGCTTGGGTCACTGTCTGTGCGGAGTCTGCACGTTCTCCCCGTGTCAGCGTGGGTTTCCTCCGGGTGCTCCGGTTTCCTCCTACAGTCCAAAGATGTGCAGGTTAGGTGGATTGGCCATGCTAAATTGTCCTTAGTGTCCAAAAGGTTAGGTGGGGTTACTGGGTTATTGTGACAGGGTGGAGGTGTGGGTTTAAGTAGGGTGCTCTTTCCAAGGGCTGGTGCCGACTCAATGGGCTGAATGGCCTCCTTCTGTACTGTAAATTCTATGATTCTATGACACAAATTTCTGGTAGAAACCATTCACGCCCAGAAATCTCAGAACTTCTCTCCCCATTAATGGCATTGGAAACTCCCCAATAGCCTTTGTTTTCACCATTCCGTGGGTGGGGCCATTTGACCATGTCCAATTGTATGGCACAAGAATGTGAGCTTTTGCAAATTCACTTTTAGCCAAGTTTACTACCAATCCAGCCTCCTGTAGTCGCTCGGATAACTCCTTTAAATGTTCCAAATGCTCCTTCGCTTGAACACCACCAATGTGCATGGCACAATCATTTAGTCCAGAAATGACCTTGTTGGTTAATCTTTGGAATGTTCCTGGCGCATTCTTCATTCCAAACAGCACGACTTTAAACTGATACAGACCATTTGGCGTCACAAAAGCTGAAACTTCCTTCACCCTGTCTGATAAAGGTACTTACTTGCTTGTATCCTTTGAGTAATTAAAGTTTGTTAATAAAACTTGCTTGTCCCACTTTTTCAACAGTCTTCCAACTCAGGAATTGGGTTTGAATCTGACTTTGTAACTGCACTGACCTTTCTATACGCCACACATAATCGTTGTGTTCCATCCGGTTTTGGAACCATCACAATAGATGAGCTCCAATCACTGCAACTCACTTTGATTGTATCATTCTTAAGCATGCTATCAATCTCCTTTTATACCTGTGCTACCTTTAGTGGATTGAGCCTGTATTAGTTTTGCTTAATTGGAGTAGCAACTCCTGTATACTTACTTTTGTATTTCCCAATTTATTCCCACATACAGCTCAATGTGACTGTAATGACTCGTTTAGGTCATTCTGATTTTCCTCTGGAAGGTAACTCAGTAATTTATCCCAATTTCTCATCACTTCCTCATTGTCCAATCGAATGTGAGGAAGGTCAAATTCAGAATCGACTGGATTCATCTCTTCTCCATGAGGTATAATGACTAACACCTCCTCCTTCTTTCCTCCTCTATCAAAATACCGACTGAGGGGCAGCACGGTGGTGCAGTGGGTTAGCACTGC
The DNA here is from genome assembly GCF_902713615.1 of Scyliorhinus canicula. NCBI lineage: Eukaryota > Metazoa > Chordata > Chondrichthyes > Carcharhiniformes > Scyliorhinidae > Scyliorhinus > Scyliorhinus canicula. The sequence goes on from NC_052159.1 coordinate 5,934,000, forward strand.
TGCCTCACGGCGCCAAGGTCCCAGGTTGGATCCCGGCTCTGGGTCACTGTCCATGTGGAGTTTGCACATTCTCCCCATTTTTGCGCGGGTTTCGCCCCCACAACCTAAAAGATGTGCAGGGTAGGTGGATTGGCCATGCTAAATTACCCCTTAATTGGAAAAAATGGATTGGGTACTCTAAATTTATAAAAAAAATAAAGACCGACTGAGCATATTAACAATACACAACTTGGTGAGTTGTCATTCTATCTGGTATTCTTATCAAATAATTCACCTGACTTCAATTTGATAATGCCCACTAAATCTTGCTTTTAATGGTTCACCTACCATTGGTAACAATATTAATACTTTCTCTCCACTAACAAAACTACGAATTTTTGATGACTTATCGCCTCTTTTTTCATCACATGCTGTGATAATTTTAAATGTTTTCTAGCCTTAGTTAATCTCTCCTCAAAGTTTGACACATAGCCCAACAATGTACTCTCAATGTACTCTCCGAACGCTGACTCACCATTTTCTCTTCGATCAATTTAAGTGGTCCTCTCACCTCATGACCAAAAATCTATTTGAACGGACTATATTTAATTGATTCATTAATTGCATTCCTAATTGCTAATAGTACAAATGGAATTATTTAATCCCAATCCTCTGGATAATCCTGACTATTGGCCCTCAACATGGTCTTTAGAGTTTGATGCCATCTTTCTAAAGCTCCCTGTAATTCAGGATGATACGCAGATGAGTGAAATTGCTTTATTCCAAAGCTATCCATAACTTCCTTGAATAACTTTGACATAAAATTGGATATCTGATATGATTGGATTTCTTTTGGTTGCCCATATCTGGTAAAAAAAAAGTTAACTCTCTACAACTTTCTTACCTGTAATATTTCTGAATGGAATTGCCTCTGGAAATCTAGTAGACACAATGATTATGGTCAGAAATACTGATTCACACTTTCCGTTATAGGCAGGGGCCACACACAATCCGGGACGTCAGTAAAAGGTTCTTCAGATGCTGGAATGGGGATTAAGGGTGCTGGTTTGATTACTGCCTGAGGTTCCCCTATTACCTGAAAGGTGTTACAGAAAACCTTTGCACATGAAAGAGCCATCTCCACTTGCTCCCTATTTAAACTTCAAAACCTGAAAGAAAGCAAACGTTCCCCACACACTCGCTGTCTTTAAATTCAATAATCCCAAACCACACAAGGAATTAAACTTTAAAATCCCAGTAATGAGTCCCCAATTTTATTACAATTCCAACAGTGACTCGGATACTGCAAGACTGCAAGGAAAGGGTACTTCGCTCCAGGAATGATTTCACGCAAAATCGGGATTTTCTATGTTAAAACAAACGTTATTACTAATACAGTATTAAAATATCTTTCAGTGGTTAGCACTGCTGCCTCACGGTGCCAAGGTCCCAGGATCGATCCTGGCCTTGGGTCACTGTTTGTGTGGAGTTTGCACATTCTCCCTGTGTCTGCGTGGGTCTCACCCCCACAACCCAAAGATGTGCAGGGTAGGTGGATTGGCCATGCTAAATTGTCCTTTAATTGGGAAAAAAAATTGGACATTCTAAATTTATAAAAAATAAATAACTAAAAATTTGTTAACATCACACAAGAAAATAGCTGACAATTACTCCTTAAACAACGCTAATCAATACAGTGACACCATAACTCTTAACTGCTATCTTTATTCCCAAACAACAAAACCATCTCAGGTCTCAATCCACTTTTAAATACAGTTCGCACTCAGCAATACTTGCTGTCTGGATCTTTGAGAAAGAGTGATGATTTGACTCCTTTAATATGAAGACCTGACCCTGTCAGAACAAGGCAAGATCTCCAGCTCATCTTCAGCACCTGTCGTTCCGGGCCGGGCATGCCGTCGAAGACTCCGGCTGAGCAGGGAGCAGTGCGACATATCTGCCAGATCATGGCGCACCTGACACTGCGGGGGTTTGGGGGAGGACACCCACTCCCAGTCGCCTTAAACTTATTGCCACGGGGTCCTTCCAGGCGCCGAGTGGCGACCTGTCTGGGATCTCACAGATCTCAGTGCACAGGTGCATCCGGCGCCGTCACAGAGACCCTATATACCCAGGCGGCTCAATACGTCAAATTCAATGTGGAGTGGGCCCACCAGGATGCCGGGGCAGTGGGGTTCACTGGCATTGCAGGATGTCCCGGGTCCAGGGGGTGGTAAATGGGATGCGTATCTCCCTATGAACACTTGCAGATGACAGGTCGCTCTACACAAACTGAAAGGGTTTCCACTCGATGAACGTGTAGCTGGTGTATGACCACATCAGGCACGCCTGCCCACGATATCCGGGCAATGTGCATGATGTCTTCATCCTGGCACACTCGGCGGTTCATGACCTCTTCAGGGCGCCCCCCTGGCTGGGAGGCTGGCTCCTGGTGACAGGGATTATCCGCTGCGGTTGTGACTGGTGACACCTATACGGAGGCCACAGACCGACTCGGAGACCCACTACAACGACACTCATACAGCGACCAGGGGCGTGATCGAGTGGTGCTTCGGCATCCTGGAGTTACGGTTCAGATGTCTGGACCGCTCTTGAGGAGCCCCCCAGTATAGCGCTCGGAGAGTCTGCCACATCATGGTGGCCTGCGGCGTCCTCCTCAACATTGTGCAGCAGAGGGGCCACATGCTGCAGGAGGAGGGTGAATGCCAGGCCTCCTCCGATGAGGAGATTGCTGGGGTGAGGGTGGGCAGGACATGGGGCCAGGGCAGGCTCAGGAGGCTGCAAACCGTGCGCGCCTGGGCCGGCGTGCACGGGACGCTCAAATCGCCTCCAGGTTCACCGACTAGGGCTTGGCCAGGAGCACGGACAGCGACGGCCGGTGTGGCCTGGTCGCCCTCTGGGTGGGACGGAGGTTGGGGGGGGGGTCACAGTGCTGCCTTCTGACCCTGGCGGCCCTGAGGAGGTTGTGCAGTGTTTTGCGACACTGCTGGCCGGTCCTGGCGGTGGGGCCCACGGCGCTGACAACCTCTCCCACCTGCGCCCAGGCGCCCGCCGGCAGGTGGCTGCCTCCTTACCACCCCAGGGTACAGGGTGGCCCGTCTCTCCTCCACGGCGTCCAGCGATGTCTCGATTCTGCTTCCGCAAACCGTGGTGTCACTCTCCTTGTTGCCACCTTGTTGGCTGGGATGGTGGGGGGGGGGGGGGGGGGGGGGGGGGGGGAAGGTGGAGTGCTGACATGCGGCCACAGCTTGTCGGCCTCTCGAGTGTCAATCCCGAATCTGACAAATCCGACACTGTTTCTCTTCTTTAATATAAATTTAGAGTACCCAATTCATTTTTCCAATTAAGGGGCAATTTAGCATGGCCAATCCACCTATCCTCACATCTTTGGGTTGTGGGGGTGAAACCCACGCAGACACGGGGAGAATGTGCAAACTCCACACGGACAGTGACCCAGAGCCGGGATCGAACCTGGGACCTCGGCGCCGTGAGGCAGCAGTGCTAACCCACTGCGCCACCGTGCAGTCCTTCTGACATCATTTTTCATTGCAATCGCTCATTTTCCATGTGGCTCCGGTTAACGGTTGATGAATTGCTCCGGGAACGCCACCAATTTTGTTGTCGTTAACAGTTCACCGGTTCTGACCCGGAGTCAGCACTTAGTCTGTGAAACGGAGAATCCCACCCAATGTCTGTAATGAACTACTCCACGGGGAACCCTCTTAATCAAAACAAAAACCCATTCGCCCAAAGCTTTCAAATGTCTTCATCGTACCTCTGACTCCCAAAATCCCTGGGTGGGCTTCTCCGGTTCGCCAGCCGTGTTTTCCTGCACGGTGTGCCCTCACCGGCAGCGAGATCCTCCATTCTGGCTACCGGCCAACGGATTTCCCATTGTGGCCACCTCATGCCGTTGGGAAACCTGGGTGCGCTGCCGGCGGAGAGCAGGACCCTGCTGACGGAGAATTCCACAGCCTATCGGTCTCGCAAACCAGGGTTTTTAACGCCGACTGCAGAGGTCACACACACTGACCCTCACTGCATCAAATATTCCCGAAATTCTAACTTTTATCGCCGATGCAATTCATTGCTCGCTGCTTTCGCCCCATCGATGGGGGAGCACTGACCCCACGCCGGACAGTGTGGCATCGCATGGTACTGCCACTTGTGGGATCGCAGTACGTCAAGATGTTGGGTGGCAGCCGCTGTTCTTTCACTTTCGCGAATGTTTCGTCCAGTGGAGCTGCTACGACCACTTCTGGAGCTTCTTCAACAATGTGTGTCGGAGTTCCGGCGAAGTCACCAAGTTGGGGATGAATTTCCCGTAATAATTTATGAGGCTTGGGAGCGACTTTAGGTCGCTTGTGTTTCGTGGGGTCGGTGCCCTTTCAGAGCTGCCACTTTGTCTTCCACAGGGTGCAGACAGTCTTTCCCACAGCGCCAGGGTCCCAGGTTCGATTCCCGGCTGGGTCACTGTCTGTGTGGAGTTTGCACGTTCTCCCCGTGTCTGCGTGGGTTTCCCTCCGGCTGCTCCGGTTTCCTCCCACAGTCCAAAGATGCGCAGGCTCGGTGGATTGGCTATGCTAAATTTATTCCTTGGTATTCCAGGGATGTGCAGGTTAGGTGGGGATGGGGTGCGGGAGTGAGCCTAAGTAGGGTGGTCTTTCAGAGGATCGATGCAGACCTGATGGGCTGAATGGCCTCCTTCTGCACAAAAAGGATTAGTTGGGTCGCCCTGCACTGCGCACACTATCATCCATTGACTTTTGAAGTTTCTGGGCTCCTTCCTTGGAATTCTCCGGGGACAACACCAGTTCCTTGGCTCTCTTAAGGCCTAGGGTGGTTTCTGCCAGTCGCTTTCTCTGCATTGCGATGTTGTTCATCCCGCTGACCAATCAGTCCCGTAGCATCTCAGTAAGGGTTGCCCCATACTCACAGTGTCTTGGGTCATGGTGGTTTGCCTCTAACTCTACCAATCCGTTCAGGTTTTTGAGTCTGGGGCTGCTGGATCTGTCACACTCTGAATGATGTTGAGCTTTGGGGGCTACACAAGTAGTCAGAAGGATCACCTTGTGTTGGTCATCGCCTTTTATACTGTCAGTACGAAAAATAGGAGTTTATTCCTTCAGCGCACTGGGGCCAGTCCTCCACACCCGCATTATTTGGCTTGAGTTTTCCGAACAAGGGCATTTCCGGGTTATTCTCACATTTCATTCCTTACCGGAGTTTCAAGGAAGGGTTCCCGAACCTCATGCTTGATTCTCGTCGCCAATGTAGCAATCCAGGAGACGCGAAGGAGAAGGCTAAACAGGTTTATTTTAACTCATATATTGAAGCCGCTGCCACGATGCACAACACTAATGTCCCGGCCCGGGAATATCGGAGTTCCAGGTACCGGTCCGGGAGCAGAATTTGAGGAGCGCCCGTATTCGTACTCCACGGGCCCCAATGGGCGATCGATTAATGACACCCCCTCCCCTCCCGCCCAGAGTCCTCGTGAGGGTTATCGCTGGAGGAATACCTCTGATCATTGGAGTTTTGCGGGATCTTGCTGTGCACAAACCACTGGGTTTCCTACACCGTACAGCTGCGCACTGTACCCAGGGTCGCCAACTGTGAGCAAACGTATTCTTGAAGGTTTCATGCCCTGACTCGTCTCTCCCCCCCCCCCGCACATCTCTCTGCGTGACTCACCACCTACCTATGCCAACTCAATTGTCTGACTACCACCAATCCACCAATTTTAATACAATTTTATGCATCTGGTAAAGAAAAATGTGCAAAGATGATTTTTCTCCAGGGTCACACACTGCAGTGTCCTGGGGATGGGATGTCCAGTTCCTGGAGTCTCCAGGGCCATGCCCTGGGAGGGGTTGGTAAACCTGCAACTCAAACAGGACAGGGTCCAGATCTCTGGCCTCTCACTGGTCAGGAGGCGGAAAGAGCCGAGAGTGAACGAAACTTTTTTTTTTGGAGCAGACTCGTGGTCACGTGTGTTTGAACTCCCAAGACTGGCAACAAAAAAAAAGTTCCTCGACTTCCCCCAAAACTCCCTTCCAGTCCCGTTTCACACTCGGTTTAAACCCTCCCCCCCCCCCCCCCCTCCCCTGCAAGCGAGCAAGTATCGGACGAGTTAACAAGGAGCCTCATTCATGGCTGATTTGTGATTTAGAAAGTTCGACAGAACTTTGCACAGAGACAGAGAGAGAGAGAGAGAAACGGATTTGGTGATCGGTGCGGTGAGAGGGACCAAGGACGTTGTTTAAATAGAAAAGGTTTGTCTTTATTTATCTATTTGACTATGTTCCTCTCTCCCTGTGGCCCTGAATGAGCCGCTTGCCTGAAATTGACAAGGAAATTTACCATGCTTGTCAGTTTCACTGATGGTTGAGGGAGATCCTCAGCTTCGATTGTGGACAGAAAGGTTCTTATTCTGTGTTTTTATTTCTCTATTTGAGCGCAGTCCTGATTCACAGAACTTTTCGAGATTTCAGTGTTGGTTGATGGATTGGGGGGGGGGGGGGGGGTCAGTTTTTGTTTGCTGGGCTCAGTAACAGGGGCTTGGTGATTATTAAATGAGGATTAGAATGTATTTGGCTGGCTCCAGGGGGGGGGGGGGGGGGGGGGGTTTGCCTTCTGCGGATTTTCACTCCTGAAAGGTTTGCTGCGTTTCGCTGGAGATCTGAAATAAAAGCAGAAAATGCTGGAAATACTCCGGGTGTGCACGGAGAGGGGCAACAAGAGTTCACGTTTCGAGGCCAACGCGGCGTCTTGGGGGCTCTGAAGAAATGGAGCCGAGGCGTTAACTCAGCCGCGCGTTCCTCGCCGGCGCGCCGTTCGCTGGAAGTCCTCCCGCCGCTTGTCAATGGGATTTCCCAATGAAGCCCCCCACCCCCGCTGCTGGGAGGGGTTGGGGGGGGGGGTGTCCGTTGCTGGCGGTAACAGAGATCCCGGTCGCGCAGAGAATTCTGGCCGATTCCTCTCTCTCCGCAGTTGCTGCACGACCTGCTGAGTATGCCCAGTATTTAGTCTTCAGCTTCGCTCAGGTTGCTGATTTTTAAAAAAGAATAAAGATAAAAATAGTTCCTGCTTCAAGCGGTTGGAATTCTGCCTAAAGGGCGGCACGGTAACACAGTGGTTAGCACTGTGGCTTCACAGCACCAGGGTCCCAGGTTCGATTCCCGGCTTGGGTCACTGTCTGTGCGGAGTCTGCACGTTCACCCCGTGTCTGCGTGGGTTTCCTCCGGGTGCTCCGGTTTCCTCCCACAAGTCCCGAAAGACGTGCTGTTCGGTGAATTGGGCATTCTGAATTCTCCCTCTGTGTACCCGAACAGGCGCCGGAATGTGGCAACTAGGGGATTTTCACAGTAACTTCATTGCAGTGTTAATGTAAGCCTACTTGTGACAATAAAGATTATTTAAAAATTACTGAAGGAGGTCTAGCCTGCTTATTATTTGTATGTCGGCTAGTGAAATATCCGTGCCTTCTCATCTCGCCTTCCAGTTCTTGGTCTGTCGTGCTGGAGGTTGAAGCAGTTTGTGTTTTTTTTAAAATGTGATGAGGCTTTCTGCCTCTTCCACCATTTCAAGCATTGAGTCCCAAAACCCCGCCAACCTCTGAGTGAACAAAATCACTCCTCAACCTTCCTCTAATCCCTCTATTCAGACACACACACACTCACGTACCCTGACCCGCCAACATTCAGATCAACATTATTGGTTCGTCTTTTTTAAACTCAGTCGTTTATTGCTACGACTCTGCTTTACATCGGCTCAGACACTCTGCTGCTTTTGTGAAAACCTCAACTTTTTTGGAAATCCAGTTTGCTGTTTTGCCAATCCTTTACTATTCGCTAGAATCCAGAAGGAGGCCATTCGGCCCATTGAGTCTGCACCAACCCTTTGAAAGAGCATCTTACCTAGGCCCACTCCCCTTCCTTACCCCCAGAACCCCCACCTAACCTGAACGTCCTTGGACACTCTGGAGCAACTTATCTCGGCCAATCCACCTAACCTGCACATCTTTGTGAAATTTGTTCATTGGCCCTTGAGTCAGCAAAATATGCAAATATGGCCCCTGGAGCGACCAGGTTGGACACGCCGGCTTTAACTCTATTTCCCTTGGTTATTGATATCACTGCTAAACAGGCGGCCTTTCCTCGTTATGTTACAAACCGAGATTATATCTCCCCTCAATCTGCCCTGTTCAAAAGCAAATTAACCGAGCCAATCCAATCTTCCCTCATTTCTAAAATTCTCCATTTCTGGCAATATCCTGGTAAATCATCTCCACATCCTCTCTCGTGTGATTACACCCTTCCTGTAATGTGACCAGAACCGGGTGCAATACTGTATCTGTGGTCTAACTGGTGATTAAAAAAAAAAAAATCTATTTAGAGTACCCAATTCTTTTTATTTCCAATCAAGGGGCAATTTAGTGTGGTCAACCCGCCTAAACTGCATATCTTTGGGTTGTGGGGGGTGAGACCCACGCAGACACGGGGAGAATGTGTAAACACCACACGGACAGTGACCCGGGGCTGGGATCTGTGAACATTCCCTCTATTCCTCAATATCCTACTATTTATTGTGCATTCCTTTGCCTTGTTTGACTTCCCAAATCCATTATCGCCTCCTTTCCCTGGGTTAAATTCCACTTTGGGGCTGTTTAGCACAGGGCTAAATCGCTGGCTTTGAAAGCAGACCAAGCAGGCCAGCAGCACGGTTGGATTCCCGTACCAGCCTCCCCGAATAGGCGCCGGAATGTGGCGACTAGGGGCTTTTCACAGTAACTTCATTTGAAGCCTACTCGTGACAATAAGCGATTTTCGTTTCATTTTTACACTTGCCTTTTTTTTCCTACCAGTTCTTCAAATCTTTCTAATTGACAAGTTTATATTGTGCCTCAGAATTTTTTTCAAATAACCTGCCCACAGGGTTAAGCTAACTGGCCTGTCATGCTATCAATTCCTTTTCAACAACACAAAGTCAGCAGTTTTCCAGCCACTTAGATCCTATAGCAGGCCATTCAGCCCATTGCCCAGGCTCTGGCAGAGCGATTCAACTAATCCACTTCCACCCTCTCCTCCGGGTGCCCCCATGCTGTAAGTGAGCGTTGGTGACCATTAACTTTCATTGGATTACTCCAGGTTTAAGTTTGGCAAAGTACCGCAGTGGTTTGCCATTGCCCCCTGCAGTCTTGCTGATCTCCTCTTGCCCCCTGTCATCAGCGGTATTGGAAGGTTTTACTGGCTGATAGTCAACATGTTTGGCCGTGTTATGCTGCATCTTCCATGGCCACCGAGTCCTGAGGTGGGACCTCAACCCAGAGTTTCTGGCTGAAAGGCAGGGACAATGTGTCACAAGACATCCCCTATTTACCCATACAGGTAAAAATCCCTTTCAAATATCTAGTCCTCTCTTTGACACAGTAGTGAGGCACTATGGACGGCTCTGCTAGGCTGTGAACACCAGATATCTCCAGCTTGCCTCGTCAGTGGTTTCGGATGTGTTGGATGAGTGAGGTGGGTGGGGGAGGGTCATTGGGTTCAGATGTGATGGGGTGGTACGGTGGTTAGCACTGCTGCCTCATCGCGCCAGGGACCCGGGTTCGATTCCGATGCGTGTGCGGAGTCTGCACTTTCTCCCCGTGCGTGCGTGGGTTTCCTCCGGGTGCTCCGGTTTCCTCCCACAAGTCCAAAGGTGTGCAGGTTAGGTGGGGGTTGCGGAGACAGGGTGGGGGAGGGGGCCTAGTTAGGGTGATTTCTGCACTGCAGGAATTCTATGATTGTGTGTGTTGGGTGAGGGAGGGGTGGGGGGAGGGTTTAATAAGGTCAAGGGGAGACCACACTGAGTAAAATAAAGAAGTAGGTTTATTTACGATAACGATGTGTACCCTAGCCGATAGATCCTGTCTTGGTTCCACCTGGCTGTCGGTACCTTACTGGTTGACGCTTTGTACATATGGGGCTGGATTGTCCGTTTCTGCGGCTAAGTGTTGCGCCAACGAAGAATCCGTGGACTTTTACAACAGCAAAATTGGCGGCGCACCTCGACCGATTCTGCTCCTGGTGAGGGGCCCACATTGGCACCGTGTGGAACACCATTGAATCGCATGGAAAAGGGTGAGGGATTTGCCCGGTCTGTGATGGACACTCTCAGGGCTGACAAGCTGCAGCCGCGCTTCAATAATACCCCCCCCCCCCCCCCCCCCCCCCCCCCCCCCCCCCCCCCCGGGGCCAGAGGGCACCCAGGGGTTCACCTATATGATCCAGGGCACCGGGTTGAAAGCAGGCGGTCAGCATCATGTGCAGCCACATGGCTACTTTCCGTCTGTGGTAATGGTGTTCCGTGCCCACCCCGACCCCACAGCCCACCTCCTGGCCACAGGCCCCCCCCCCCCCAGCTCCTCCACCCGGCCCTGGCAGATGCCCCCCCCCCCCGGCCAGCGGCAGGGCTGTAGGCCGAGTATGGGGTTGCTGGAGACTGTCTGTACGCCCTCTCTCTCTCCCTCAGCAGCCACCACCCCAGGTTCACGATCAATGTGAGAACACATGTGGACCGCGCCATCGGGGACTCGGTCCATCGGAGGCAGAGAATCATGGGTGGGCCCACTAATAGGCAAATGGTGTTTAAAGGACACACGGTGTGCGTCGCATTGACGCCATTTTTGAGGTGATGGAGAATCACAATTTGCCGTCCTTTGGCCCTGCGAGGGCCAAAGGAAAGATATTGATTCACACCTTGTAATTCCTGTGCGGGATATTACATTCCTGACCCCCTCGATGCCCGATGACTCTCACCGGTTCTGGCAGATTGTCATGTACCTAATGTGCCGGGTTAATTGGTGTAAACCTCACGGTGAACGCCGTCTGCGGCAGGAACGTCACATCCCGGTGGAGGCAGCCCCACTGTTGAATTGGCGACGTCTGTGTCTCGTTTCAGAATCTGAAGATGCAACGTCAGGCATGTCGGCATCGAGATAGACTGGGGGGCGCCTCAGTAGGCTGGCTCAGCAATGGACTTCGAGAATCCAGGACAGGTTTCTTCCGAGGGACATCACGGGGAACCAACCTCTGTGATCCAAAAGCCGACACATCAGTTGCCTCCGGACCTGAACTTGGTTAGAGACGGTCCTGTTTGAGTGGCCACAGTCCCAGAGATCCAGCGAGCACCGTTAGTGAAGTTACGAATGAACAGCGCATCATCCAGTTTAAGTGTCGAAGCCGTTGACGTCGAACTGGGCAATGCCCTCGTGACTCCTGGTTACGGCATACCTTCACGCCAATATCCAGTAGAATCAAACCCCTGTTACCTTTCACAAAAGCAGCAATTCTTCACTCGCGAAAGAGGCCCCGTTATCCGTCACCAGCACCTCCGCGCTCGAAAAAGAAACGCACAATCGCTTGACGGTTGCTCGGGAGTGATCGTCACCATCTTGCGAACCTCCAGCCGCATTCAGTGGGCGCCCACCTGGACCAGAAACATCGAAGCCAGGAATGGCCCGGTGGAATAGGCATGTACGCGGGCCGCGTCCCAGCCACTCCCAATCGTGTACGGATGCTGCCGTGGGAGCTTCCGATGCTCTTGAAAGATGAAGCACTGCTGGGCCAGTGTCTCAATATCTGTGTCCATCTTTCACAGTCAGCTGCGAGAACTTTGCGGAGAAAGCCTTCAACTCCCCTGGTAGCTGTCGATATTGGCCACTGGCACTCAATGCCATACCATTTCACCTTGTTGAACGCCCAAATATACGATTACTCTCACTTGAAACATGCACTTTGCACGGTGCATGCGGAGCCCATACAAACGTTTCAATACCACCTTGAGGTTCTACAAATGTCCATGGCCCCTGCGACTAGCGCATCGCAGCAACCTGCGCAGGAAGTTCTCCTCCATGACGCGCTGGAAGACTGCGCATGCCGAGGATACTCCGAATGGGAGCCGGGTGTACTCCTCAAACCTCCGGTGCATACTGATGGTGACGTACCTCCGGGAGGATTTATCGAGCTCCAGCTGTAGATAAGCGTTGTTCGTGTCCAATTTTGCAAATGCAGAGCCACCGGCCAATGCAGCATAAAGACCCTCGATGCGAGGTCAAAGGTAACGGTTCTACCTCGGAAGCCGTATTCACCGTCGATCTATAGTCTCTGCAGAGGCGGAATGTCTTATCCCACCTCATGACGGGGACCAGCAGCATCGTCCAATCGACTGATGCCCAAACTCTCCTGGGGAGAAGTTCGGTCTCGACTTTCTCCTCTAAAGCGGAAGGAGCGGGGCGGGCACTGAAATATCGAGGCTGGGCCTTCGGGTCCACCTGGATCTTGGCCATGGTCCCTCTCATTGTACACAAACCAGGCCGGAAAACTGCTGGGAACTTGCTCAGTTCTGTACACACACCGCCAGGCCGCACTTGGAAGAGATGCTGGCAATCTGACTGCAGCTGGTGGAGCCAATCGTGACCCAGTAGGTCGGGCCGCTTCCTTACACAACTATGAGGGGAATGTGATCTGATTGGTGCTCGTAATCTACCTGAGCAAAGGTGGATCGATTGGATTGGATTGGATTTGTTTACTGTCACGTGTACCGAGGTACAGTGAAAAGTATTTTTCTGCGAACAGCTCAAACAGATCATTTAATACATGAAAAAAACCCAATGTAATAGGGCAACACAAGGTACACAATGTAAATACATAGACACCGGCATTGGGTGAAGCATACAGGGGTTATAGTATTAGTTGGGTCAGTCAATAAGAGGATCGCTTAGGAGTCTGTTCGTGTGTGTTCTTAGGCTTTTGTATCTCCTGCCCGATGGAAGAGTGAGTAAGCCGGGTGGGAGGGTCTTTGATTGTGCTGCCCGCTTTCCCCAGGCAGCGGGAGGTGTAGATGGAGTCAATGGATGGGAGGCAGGTTCGTGTGATGGACTGGGCTGTGTTCACGACTCTCTGAAGTTCCTTGTGGTCTTGGGCCGAGCAGTTGCCATACCAGGCTGTGATGCAGCCCGATTGGATGCTTTCTATGGTGCATCTGTAAAAGTCGATGTGGACATGCCAAATTTCCTTAGTTTCCTGAGGAATTATAGGCACTGTTGTGCTTTCTTGATGGTAGCGTCGACGTGGTTGGGCCAGGACAGATTTTTGGTGAAACCAGAGAGAAAATGCTGGAGAATTTCAGCAGGTCTGGCAGCATCTAATAGGGAGAGAAAAGAACTAACGTTTTGAGTCGAGATGACCTTCTGTCAAAGCTCTGGCAAAGAGATCTGCAGCCCCTGTCGTCAGGGAGGTTTCGCCCAAAAGCTTTCTCTGTGTTTCCACATGATTTATACCGCAGACCAAACGATCATCGAGCATATTCAATAAAGCAGTTCCATACTCGCAGAACTCGGCCATCTTCCATAGCCGTGATATGAACCCTGACGGATACACCGGGGGTTCTCTCCGCTGTATCATTTTGAACAAGTACTGATGAGGTTGGGTTAAAGTGTTGCGCTGCAGGTACCACGACTTGGTCGAACGAGTGTGTATCTGCCGCCTCTGGGTGCGTGAGACTCTGGATCAGCTGGATGACCCCGAGCTCATTCTTCATCATGTTGTTGGCCTGGAAGAAATAACGCAATTGTTCTCCGTACTGGGGCCAGTGTCAAATGCATCTAACTGCCCAAACGGAGACATGGGAAAATAATTGGATCCACCCTGGGTCCAGAGATTCGGGGAGGTAGTTCAGCCGAGTAGGTTGCAGCGTCGACAGCAAACCCGTTTACCCCTCGTCGCCAGTTTAATAAGGACACGAGGAGTCCATGCTGAGTAAAATAAAGAATAACGTTTATTTACGGTAATGATATGTGCGCTACCCGGTCGACCCCACCCGGGTTCCCTCTGTCTGTCGGTATCTTACTGGCTGACCTTTGGTGCAATGGCTAATGGACTGCCCCCTCCCTCAGGGGGAGCTCGTATTCCGTGAGGGCCACAGGGAAAGATAATCATTCCCACTCCACATGTCCCGTGCAGTGGGATTTTTATCGAGGAGTTCAGATATATTCGGTGGGGGGAGGAGGAGGAGGTGGAACGGGATGATAGTTCACCAAATTCCCTTCCCGTAAATCAATCTTTGCCACAAGAGCCATTAAACTAATATTGCTTGCTGCAAAAGCCGATGTCACTAGTAATGAAAAGAATTGAGGCCCCATATTTGGGGGAGATGGTGGTGTATTGGTGACGTCAGTGGACTAGCAATCCCCAGATCCAGGCTAATACTCCGGGGTCACAGGTTCAAATCCCACCCCAGCAGCTGGTAGAATTTAAATTCAATGAATAAGTCTGGAATATAAAGTGAGCTCGATTGTGTATAAAACCCATCTGGTTCACTAATGTCCCTTAGGGAAGGAAATCTGCCGTCCTTACCCGGTCTGGCCTACATGTGACTCCTGACCCACAGCAATGTGGTTCACTCTTAACAGCCTTCTGAAATGGGCGAACAAGATATTTAGTTCATGGACAATTAGGGATGGGCCTAGTCAGTGATGCCCACGTTCTGTGGAGGGAGAAGAAAAGGCAGTTTCCAGTTGGCAGGCTTTGCTGGGGCCTCCGCGATTCACAATCTTTGTTCATGACCGAGTTGAGGGATGTTTGCTGACGGTACAAAGCTGGGTACGGGTGTAAGCAGTGTGAAGGACACAGAGACGGCAAAGAGATACAGACAGATGAAATGACTGGGCAACAGGATGTCAGAGGAGAAAATGCAACGTTATTCACTTTTTGCTTGGAAAGAGTAGAAGAATAGAAAGTGTTTAGAGAGTGAGAAACAATGAAAACAAAGTGCTGGGAATGCTCAGGAATTCAGAACTCCAGAAGGGAGTTAATATTTGACCCAACATTAACACACTCTCTCTCTCTCTCTGTTTAGCTCATTGGGCTAAATCGCTGGCTTTCAAAGCAGACCAAGGCAGGCCAGCAGCACGGTTCGATTCCCGTAGCAGCCTCCCCGAACAGGCACCGGAATGTGGCGACTAGGGGCTTTTCACAGTAACTTCATTTGAAGCCTACTCGTGACAATAAGCGATTTTCATTTCATTTCTCTCTCTGTCTCTCTCTGTTTCTCTGTCTCTCTCTCTCTCTGTCTCTCTCTCTCTCTCTGTGTCTCTCTCTCCTCTCTCTGTCTTCTGTGTCTCTCTCTCTCTCTCTCTGTCTCTCTCTCTGTCTCTCTCTCTGTCTCCCCCTCTCTCTCTCTCTCTCTCTCTCTCCCTCTCTCTCTCTCTCTCTCTCTCCCTCCCTCTCTCTCTCTGTCTATCTCTCTGTGTCTCTCTCTCACCGGAGATGCTACCAGGACCTTCTGGGTTTATCCAGAACGGAACTCTCTTAATTTCAGATTCCCAGCATCTGCAGTTTTCTGTTTCACTGAGAAGTTATTAAAAGTTGTTGCTGTTGACCAAGAAATACAGAAGTTGTTGATCTACTGGTACGCCGAGCAATTAGAAAGGCGAGAGGGACATTGCTCTTTTGTTGCAGGGGGCTTTGGGAGGACGGCACAGTAGCACAGTGGTCAGCACTGTTGCTTCACAGCGTCAGGGTCCCAGGTTCGAATCCCACTTGGGTCACTGTCTGTGTGGAGTCTGCATGCTCTCCCCGTGTCTGTGTGGGTTTCCTCCGGGTGCTCTGGTTTCCTCCCACAAGTCCCGAAAGGTGTGCTTGTTAGGTGAATTGGACATTCTGAATTCTCCCTCCGTGTACCCGAACAGGCACCGGAATGTGGCGACTAGGGGCTTTTCACAGTAACTTCATTGCAGTGTTAATGTCAGCCTACTTGTGACAATAAGTACCCAATTAATTTTTTCCAATTAAGGGGCAATTTAGCGTGGCCAATCCTCCTAACCTGCACATCTTTTGGGTTGTGGGGGTGAAACCCACGCAGACACGGGGAGAATATGCAAACTCCACACGGACAGTGACCCAGAGCCGGGATCGAACCTGGGACCTCGGCGCCATGCGGCAGCAGTGCTAGCCACTATGCCACCGTGCTGCCCTTGACAATAATAAAGATTATTATTCTTAGCAGTATATGGATAAGAAAGTCTTGATACAGTTGCAAGGGATTCCTGGAATATTGCGAGCAGGTTTTGTCTCTATTCCTAAGGAAGGACGTACATACCCTGGAGCGAAGATCTATGTCATTGGTTCACATTATGATGGAACGTCCCGTGAGGAGAAATTGAGTAGAACCTCATTGCAGTGTTAATGTAAGCCTACTTGTGACGATAATAAAGGTTATTATTGTTATACGGCTCAATGAAACATTCCGATCTGGATCTCGCCCTCGCTAGTTTTGTGCTGGGCAGAACGAGTCAGGTGGCTGCCTTTCGGCCTGGCGTAGTGCCCGACTTTGGGCTCATGCGGGATTTGCCCATTGTGCCTGGTGGGGTGGGGGCAGCGGGGTCGCTGAATCGCCTCCATAAAAGCAGCAGGTGCTGCAAATATTCAGCGGGTCTGGCAGCACCAGTGGCGTGAGAAAGAATGAGCCGGGGCAGCACGGTGGCGCAGTGGTTAGCATTGCTGCCTCACGGCGCTGAGGTCCCAGGTTCGATCCCGGCTCTGGGTCACTGTCTGTGTGGAGTTTGCACATTCTCCCCGTGTCTGCGTGGGTTTCACCCCCACAACCCAAAGATGTGCAGGATAGGTGGATTGGCCACGCTAAATTGCCCCTTGATTGGAAAAAACGAATTGGGTATTCTAAATTTTTTTTTTAAAAAGAAAGAATGAGCATTTTGAGAGCAGTATGATTCTAATCGACTCGAGAGTTCTGAGGAAATCCTATCTGATTCAATGCCAACTCTGTTCCTCTCTCTCCGTAGACCCACTGAGCTTCCTGCAGCGCACTCTGCTTTTATTTCTCAGTCCCAGCAATTCGCTTCGATTTTCCTACTTGTCGAGGAAAATAGTTTCAGAAATTACTGATGTTAATTTCCCCTGACTGACGCTATTATGCAAATGAAACATTTTGTTGTCGGGATGTGGGTCTCACTCACAAACACGGCTGTGTTCATTGCTCATCTCCAGTGTTTCAAAATAGTTTATTTCCTTTTGCAAGTTGTCTACTTTCTGATGAAATTAGCGTGCAGCCTCCCGGCTTGGTGTTTTTTTTGCCACGTTAAAGTTGCTTTAAGAATGCAAGTTCCTCATTTTCACAGAGCAGTGACAAACTTTTTTTGTGTGTTGTAACCAGATCTGAAAAGCAGCCGCTTGTCAATGATTGTCTTTGGCCTTTCCCTGGATCAGTGCATGGACACCTCAGCCTGCTCTGTCTGTGCACTGATTGGTGCTGTTTGGAATTCTCCCTGTGAATTAGGCAGGAGAGTTACGCATCATCAACAATAAAAATGTGCATTTATATAGCACCTTATTGCCTTCCCTGGTCATTGCATATAATTGTCCATCTAGGGACTGGCAATAAATGCAGCTCCAGCCAGCAACACCTACATCCCTTCGATGAATAAAGAAAGAGACCAATAGTGTTGATAAAGTACGGTGATTAATCTCTCTGTTGATGAATCAGTAACCGACCCAGACTTTACAGGGAAAGACCTGGGAACCATCATTCTAAAGTCACCTGTTCCTCAAGCAGGCTCCTCGCACCACATGTCGGGCCCTCTCTCTGTCCCAAAGTATAATCGGCTGAAGGAAATCTTAAAAGAGCCAGGGTCCCCACTACCTGGGAAGGTAATCCTGGGAACGCCACTCACTGGTGGTAATTGATGGGGGAGGCAGGGGTGTGTGTGAGGTGACGGTGTGAGTACATTACTTGGATTCAGAAGAAACTGCTGTGCCGTGATGAGTTTGCATATTCACGGACCTCAATCATGACTGTGCCGGTGGGCAGCACGGTGGCCTAGTGGTTAGCACAGCTGCCTCACGGCGCTGAGGTCCCAGGTTCGATCCCGGCCCTGGGTCACTGTCCGTGTGGAGTTTGCACATTCTCCCCGTGTCTGCGTGGGTTTCGCCCCCACAACCCAAAAATGTGCAGAGTAGGTGGATTGGCCATGCTAAATTGCCCCTTAATTGGAAAAAATAATTGGGTAATCTAAATTAAAAAATGACTGTGCCGGTGGCTGGAGCTGAAATTAAGGAAACAGAAATATCTGTGACCAAGATTAGGCAACAGGACATCCACTTGCAACATTGCAGTGGTCGGTGGGAATGTGGATAGGAGCTAGAGGAAGGTATTCTGTTTATAGAGTCAGAGAGGTTACAGTGCAGAAGGAGGCCATTTGGCCCATCGAGTCTGCACAGTTCTTCGAGCCTGTCTCCGCCATTCACACACCTCATGGCCGATCTGTACACTGACTCCGCCACCTCTCCTCCTTATCCACTGGTAACCTTGCACAACCGAAATTTCTCCATCTTGTGTTGGAAGCTGTATTTTTGTTTGTATTTATTCGAGGCCGGCATTTATTGCTTCAGCGGAAGAAATAAAAACCAAAAATGTTGGAAATATTCAGCAGGTCTGGAGAGCGAGGAACACGAGTTAAGGCTTGGAGTCAAATATTACTTTTCTTTTCTGGAACCAAAGCGTTCCGAGGAATCGTCATGTCAGACGGGAAACCATTAACTCTGCCTCTCTCTTCACAGATATTACCACACCCACTGAGTCTTTTCCAGCATTTTCTGTTCCTATTTCAGCATCCTCAGCATTCCCTATGGATACTGGTTGGAGCTTAGACAGAGTATGGCATCAAGGAGCCCGGGCTAAACTGGAGTCAATGGGAATCAGGGGGAAATCTCTCCGCTGGTTGGAGTCATACCCGGCACAAAGGAAGATGGCTGTGGTGGGTGGAGGTCAATCATCTCAGCTCCAGGCCATCACTGCAGGGGTTCCTCAGGGCAATGTCCTAGCCCCAACCATCTTCAGCTGCTTCATCAGTGACCTCCCTTCCATCATAAGGTCAGAAATGGGGATGTTTGCGGATGACTGCACAATGTTCAGCACCATTCGCGACTCCTCAGATAATGAAACAGTCCATGTCCAAATGCAGCAAGACCTGGACAATATCCAGGCTCGGGCTGACAAGTGGCAAGATAAATTTGCACCACACAAGTTCTACCTCCCCTGACATTCAATGACGTTACCATTGCTGAATTATCCCACTATCTAGTTCCTGGGGGTTACCATAGAGAAGAAATTTAAACTATCCAGCCGTATAAATACGGTGGCCACCAGAGCAGGTCAAGGACTAGGAATCCTGCGGCAAGTAACTCACCTCCTGACGCCCCCCCAAAGCCTATCTCAACATCTACAAGGCACAAGTCAGGAGTGCAATGGAATACTCTCCACTTGCCTGGATGAGTTCAGTTCCAACAACAATCAAGAAGCTCAACACCATCCAGGACAAAGTAGCCCACTTGATTGGCACCGTATATACCACCTCCAACATTCACTTCCTCCATCACCGACACATTGTGGCAGTCGTGTGTACCATCTACAAGATGCAGCACGGTAACACAGTGGTTAACACCGTTGCTTCACCGCTCCAGGGTCCCAGGTTCGATTCCCAGCTTCGGTCACTGTCTGTGTGGAGTCTGCACGTTCTCCCCGTGTCTGCGTGGGTTTCCTCCGGGTGCTCCGGTTTCCTCCCACAGTCCAAAGACGTGCAGGTTAGGTGGATTGGCCATGATAAATTGCCCTTAGTGTCCGAAAAGGTTAGGTGGGGTTACTGGGTTACGGGGATAGGGTTGGTGTGTGGGCTTAAGTGGGGTGCTCTTTCAAAGAGCAGGTGTTCACTCGATGGGCCGAATGGCCTCCTTCTGCACTGTAAATTCTATGATTCTGTGCACTGCAGCAACTCACCAAGGTTCTTTAGGCAACACCTTCCAAATCTTGGGAATTTTCTACCCCAGAGGGCTGTGGAAGCTCAGTCAATGAGTGTGTTTAAAGCAGAGATTGATCGATTTCTGATTAACAATAACGTAAAGGGTTATGGGGATAGTGGGTGGAAAAGGTATCGAGGTGTCCAATCAGCTTGGATCGCCTTGAATAGTGGATGAGGCTCGATGGGCTGAATGGCCTCCTCCTGTTCCTGCGTAATAAAACACTTTGGACATTTTATTAGTTGAAAGCTGATGGGGAAACAAGTTTAAATTAATTTGACACGGCTC